>NC_062265.1:5465368-5765368 GCF_916048215.2 Malus sylvestris
ACCTCTACAGTGAACATGATAGGAAAACGAAATTAGTATGAAAAATCACTTAATTAATAATGAAATCAGTGTAGAACAATTGATGGTAATAAGGACTATTCACGAGTTAGGGTGTGACATGTAACTAATGTTATTTGGTAAAATGCAATGCAAGAAGCGTTTGATGAATTAAAGAATCAAGGGACTTGGGTTTTTGTTCCTCCACCAACACACAGATCCATCATTGGTAGTAAATGGGTCTCTAAGCTTAAAAAGAATCTTGATGGTTCAATATCTAGATATAAGGTAAGGTTAGTGGCCCAAGGCTATAATTAGGAGCTTGGCTTGGATTATTTTGAAACTTGTAGCCCTATTGTTAGACATACTATAGTTAGGTTGATTATTTCCATTGTTGCTCAAAACAAATGGGAATAAAGGCAACTTGACATCAAAAACACCTTCGTACGTTAAGATTTGGAAGAAGAGGTGATGAGTAGATTTTATATTATATATTTAACCCTATTCTTAGTATATTTTGGCTATTATTTTGGAAGAATTTTGATACTTTGAATTGTATTTTCAATATAGGACTTTCGACTTCCTCTGGGGAAAAATATAGTCAAATGGATGAATTTTGCAGTAATTTTAGTTGGAGGACGTTCGTGAGTCGCTTAGCTGGATCTTATAAAAAATTCAGATTTTTCCACAACCGGTTATTTTTTGGCGATAGAATAAAGGAATAGTGCGTGATGTTCCAAAAGTGACATTTTGGGCTTAATTGCTAGTCTTGGAGCCCAAGAAGACCTATTTTGGATTCAGCCCCTTCTATAGATGTGTTCAGAATGTTCTGATCTTTAAAACAAGTTGTCATGGGCCGGATTTGGAGGAGATAAGGCTAAAATATGGCTGGACGGTTCCCTTGCAGATTCTCCTGGCTTAATTAGAATTTTATTTTCTAGTATATTTTATTATTATTTAGTTTCCTAGTTGGATCCAAAGACTTTTATGAGGGGATGGCTTAGGTAGAGCGATAAAAGGCTATGGCCAACTCTAGTTTTTCTTCTTCTTCTTTTATGCGACTTTGGAGATAGAAAATTGGCCAAGGTTCTTGAAGAATTTCAGACTTTTACTATAAGGTGTTTTCGATCTTTTTCTTCATAATAATATTTTCTATGATTTTAATTATGAATATGCGTAACTAATCCGTTTTGCTAGGGCGAAGCCTGCTTTAGCATAGAAGGTTCTAAAAGATGCTAGGCGCTAGTCGGGCGATAGGCTTGGGCCTAGCGCCTAGACGGCTAGGCAGACTAGGCAAATTTAAGTAAATCTATTGTATTTCAAGTAAATAAGTATTTGTTTATACTTAAAATATATATAATTTGATCATAAACTAGAAAATAGAATGACATATATATTATGAAATATTGGAACATAATGAAAATATGGGGAGCAAACATATAATGTTAATTTATTTAAGCATTCAATAAGTCTCTAACAATTTATTGGAAACAATAAAATGCAAAAGGAAAGTTATCTATTTTCGATCTAAGTAAGTTGCAACCTAGGCAGGTGTTTAGATGGGTCTGGTCGAGCTAGGTGGGTGTCTAGGCGGTCTAGACGGGCGCCTCAACAGGTCTAGGAGCCCTTTCTTAATTTTCAAACTCCTAGGCATTAATCGGGGCGGTGGCCAGCCGCCTAGCCTAGGCGGCTCTGGGCGGGGATTTTTAGAACAGTACGGATATGTAATTTTTATTTAATTGCTTATGGTTGATTGCATGTATGTTTTGAATTATTGATCACCTTTTTAAACTATCTAATTGTCTTAATGACTGATCACCATTACGATCTTTAGAAAAGTAATTCGATGCAATTCGGTCAGAATATCACCGGAGGATTGGGTTTTACTTTTTGTGGTTAATAATTGTAATTTCACTTAAGATGAATATCATGTATTAGGTGTAACAACTCATCCCTAATTTTACAATTTTATTAATTTGAAAAGAGTGAAGTGACTAAAATACCCCTAGAGACGAGATTTTTGGCTTTCGTAGACCGTTATTTCGTGATGCGTATGAGAGATTATTTTACCGTATTCTTGAAGTACTCGATGGTACGAATGCGTAGGCGCAAGCGGAATTGAATCAGAGTTACGACGAAGATTTTACGGAACTACAAATCCAAAAAATACTTTTGAAAAAAAAAAGATTATTTTATATATTTTTCATAATTATTATATTATTATTTTAATATTTTCTAATTAGATATTTTTAAATATTTTACTAATTTTTGGCCCATAGGGCCCACACCTCACACCAAACTCTCGTCTTCTTTTTCACCACGTGTCCTCCTTCTCTACCTCTCGGGTTTTTCTCTTCCCATAGTCTCTCCCTCGTTTCTCTCTATTAGCTCACTTTCTCTCTCATTTCTCGCCCTTCATCTGTGAAACCCAGTGAATGCCAAGGACCACCACAGCCACGTTGTCATTACTCCAGCAAGCACCATTGCGAACCCCACCTGACAACCTATGTCATAAACCCCGAACCCTCGACTAGACACTTTCTCTCTCCTTTCTCCATACAGTGGCACTGCTACTATTCAAGATTCTTCCCCAGCGAAGGCAAACTTCGAAAACCCCCAAATGCTCATTTGATTTTGTTTTGGAGTACGATTACGATGTTTTTGAGATGTTTTAGTTTTGTTTGGACACAGAGATAACTTGGGGTAAACTATCCCATTTTTCTGGCGAGGAACCTGACCTTTGCATGCTTTTTCAGATCGATCCCAACCTCGGCTCAACCTCATTTTGGTATACTCTTGTTCCTAATCTCCTAAGCTTGATTTTGACTTTTATTTCATTAAAAATAGTTAAGAATCGAGCTCGAAAGGAGTTTGGGAAGTTTCCCGGCCAAAATCGGCCCAGTTCCGGATTTCTCCTCCATTAGGTTTGGTCGACCCGCGAGCCCAAAAGGGTCAACCCGACCCGAGAGAAATTATATATATACTAAAAGAGAAAAACAACTGACACACTGTTCATAAGCACAGTGTTCTTCCGTTTTCGCCCTTTTTGATTTTCTGTTATTTCATGTATGCCCCTGATATCCACGCGTCCTTTGCTTCTATGAGAAGTCGACGCGTTGCATGGTTCCAGAAGTTCTCGAGCCTTCCTTTTTTTTATTTCGAATTCGATCTCTACCTCACAAAAGCTTTTCGTGCTCTGATGGCTCTCCGATCTCCAGTTCTCTCGATCTCTGCCTCATAAAAGCTCTTCGTGCTCTGATGGCTCTCCGATCTCCAGTTCTCTCTCTCTCTCTCTCTCTCTCCCCCCTTATCTAGCTAAAATCATGATTAGCAACCTGAAGCGAAAAACTCAGTTTTCTCTTACTTCCTGCTCGACTTGATTCGAACAAAAAATCTCTTGCACGAAATCAATTTTCTCCCCATCACCGATTTCGACTGCATGCACACCTATCAAGCCCTAGAATCCAACCGAACTTACTCCCTTCAAGCCCGTTTCTGCTCTTCCACTCGCTGCTGAGAAAATCAAGTTCTCAAGGTTAGATGTTTCATCAATTTCCTCCCCCTTAAAGATTATTTTGGTCTTTCGTGCATACTGATTTTTTATTTCTATTAATTTTGGTTGTGTGATTAGTGATTTTTGTTCTTTATTTTACTAAAAATTTTGAGTTTTTCTTTCTGTTGTTTCTATGGTTTTTCGTTCTGCATATTTCAATTACTCTCTCTTGCAGCGAAACCACTGCAACCACTAGGGGTCACTGTCGCGTTAAATTACGGGCTTCAATCATTTTCTAAAACCTTATGTACTCATGGTAAGTTATTCTAGGTTTTATTCCATATTCAGATCATCCCCAATTTCAAAAGTTTAGGGGATTGGTTCGTTTCCGTGTTGCATGTTTAACATTCTTCTGTGTGATGTTGAGTTGAGGCTATACGAACTGGAATCGTTGAAGGTTGGGTTGAATTTGGGTGAGAACTGTTAAAATCTAATCCTAATTTTCTATAAAATTCCCTGTATGTTTATTATTTGTTTCCAACAGCAGGTAATCATGAGTTTTATTTGATCTTCTATATGGAGAACCATAAAGACTTTTTCAAGTATTAAATGTTAGGGTTTCAGTCGCCAAAGTCTGGCGACTTGATTCAGGTCAAACGCCGCCGAGTCGGACACCTCTGTTACGATGTAAAGTGAATCGTAGGTAAGTTGATGCTTAATTTTTACGGTATTTTCAAGTTTTTTTGGCCAGTTTGTTTTATATTTTTAACCCGTTTAGCACCATTTTGCCTCATAGCTCGGTTGCTGGATAGAGTTGCTCAGTTCGCGCATAACAAGGTCGATTTGGATTCAGGTTACCTCCAAATCGTTTTACCATTCTCTGCTTCGAATTACTAAATCACTTCATTTTTTTGGAAATTTTATTGGTGGTGGAGTTAATTATTGAGATAAAGTTGTGGGCTTGGGCTTTGTCTTTGTGTTTATTTTGGATTGGAGATTCCCTTCTTCCCATTCCTCTGTAAGCCCCTTTTTACTTCACTGTCACTGTTGAGCTGCTCAATATTCAGTTAATGAAGAATGTAATTAATTTAGCTCCCCTGATTTTCTTCTTTAATTTATCTTTTGTTTGTTTTAATTTGATAATCTCACGAAGTGAACAAGAAGGAACTGACAACTGGGATTTTTTTAGCAAGTAATAATTCTTATTTCCTTTCAATGTTTTAGTTTTAGTTTACCTACTTCGCTTCAAATATGACCTTACAGAATTCACAATTCTTTTCTCAATATAACGTTATGTGCTGAAAATAGAATTCCCAAATCTGATATCATTCTCATTCTAATTGCAGAGGTATTCATTAATCAATGTTTCATCTTAATAGTAAACATTTTAAATTTCATTGTATTTAATTGCATGTCTAAAAGAGCTTCTATTCCTTTGGGCAAGGATTTAGATCAGAAGCCTGAGAACAGCTTACCAAAAGATATTCATGCCTGCTGATGAAAATTTCAAGGGTTTTGAGAAACGTTTTTCTAAGGAAAATTTATGAATTAGGTGTGTGCTTGATCCGAAGAGGTCTCAAAACATTGCAATTCTTTCTTATTGCATTTTGTCCAATTTGGAAGGTAAGTTGTGATTCTGTATCAATGTGTTGAAGGGCCATTTGTTGAGTTCATCCATGGAATTTCGTTGTTTATGCATTTCCGAAATACTTTGGTATAATTGATAATTAAGGATTAAATGTCATGAGGTTCCTTTTGTTTAAGATAGACAAGTTAGAAGGAATTGAATAAGTGGGTTGGGGTTAGTATAGAGAACTGAAACAGAATTGTACTTGCTGTTGTTGCAGGGAAATGAAACAGAATTGTACCTTCTGCAAAATTATCGAGTGGTAGCAATTTGCAGATTCCCTAATCAATTGAAGTAATTTTGTTTCCAATTTTATTTATCTTCCTGTAATTTTCTGAAAAAAAAATGGTTGTTTTGTTACAAAAAGCGAGGCTATGCTCCAATCTATTTAAGACTTGAAGATTTCGCAGTTTCCTGGCTTTGTCTTCGAATTCAGGTATTTTGTTATTAATTTGATTGCATTGTATTTCTTAATTTGAATGAAATGGATGCATCTGGTCCTGCAATTAAACATGAATTCCATGGAGTCAAGTAAACTTAATCATAATTGATAATTTTGATTAATTTTTTTTTAAGTTTGTCTGATTAGGACCGTTTCAATAGACCTATTGCAAGTGCTAGAGAGACTTGGTTTGATATGCTTGAATGCTACTCCAACGACTACAAAACACTCAAGTAACATTTACAAATTTCTTCTAATTTCGCAATTTCCATGAATATTTCACACCTTTTGTTATGTCTTATTAATTTCTATTATCATCGTGTTACTCGCAAACATTGTGAATTCTGTGTTTTTCTGCATCCAATTTCTAAAAATGATTTTCATCCGTTAAAAAATATAAAATAAAAAAAAAAGATTTGTCTATTGGGTCCAAAAAAAGGCCAAGATGACAGTACTAACACTACTTTTCAAGAAAATTTAGTTCAAACTATTTTTTTAGATGTATAGTCCCCATTGGTTTGCAGAATGAGTTGGAAGAGTGTTGCAAATTTACGCTTCTATCATTAGTCCCCACTGGTTTGCAAAATGAGCTGGAAGAGTTGCAAATTTTGTTAGGAAACCTGCTACTATAGTTTTCAGAATGGTTATGTTACAAACTCTGCTATTCTTCCTGTCAAAAGGAGGAAGGTTTACATCTTTTACTCAAATAGATGACTTCTAAATTTTGTCTTTACAGGAGGCTTTATTAATAGTGACTTTAAACCACAAGAGGAAAGGCTTGATACAACGCTGTTCAAGTTGGGTTACTGGTGAACGCCTAAGCTTTTTTACTTTATCGGACATCAATGCTTTTTTGGTCGTTAATGTTTGTTTTCCGTCCATTTTCCTTGTTGCGTTTGTATTTAGGATTTTAAGCTCAATCGTGAAATTGAGTGTAGGCCTTTTTTATTGTACATAAGTTCTTAATGTGGAGTCAATACAAATCTTCCATGTACATATTCTACTGTTTAAGTAATGAACAAAACTATTCTCAATGTTTTCAGCTATCATTTATCAATTTTAACGTTTATAAAGCCCGTAGCGAAGCGCGGGTATTCTTGCTTGTAAATAACTAAATAAAAAGCCCAGATCCGCAACCTAGCCCACTTTCCTAATTGGATTTGGAATATTCTCGGAATATTCCTTGTGTTGACTTTTTCAAAATTTTCTTGAAAACTCTCCTACGCAAATTTCGACGACTTGAATCTGTTTTTGACATCCATAATGTGAAATTCTAAAGATTTGACGTAGTTGACCAGCTCGGCATCTCGGTTGACTTTTTGAAGTTGACCGTTGACTTTTTGTGGACTTTTATGAAAATTGTCCGGTACCCTTCTTAGCGTATTTCGACGCCCTGATCCCAAATCCACACTCTGTTTTCCCAAATTAAAATTTTTCTAGTTGAGTTTTACTAACAGGTCCCAATATTATGCTTATCTGCAATTACTATCGAGGACTCCGGCTTTCTTAGCTCGAATGGATGTGATATTGCAAGTATCTATGAGTGGGTCTTTTCTTTTATATAGTATATATATTTGTTTAGCTTTCACATATATATTTAATAATGAATTTTCTACATGATTGCCATAATTAAATTAATATTTATAAGAAAGGTTGTAATGTTGAGAGTTATGAAATTATTCTGAATGCTGCATGATGCACATGTATGCGTACTATTATGGGATGCCTTAATTATATTTGCAGCCATGAATAGTGTTTATACCATATTTAGGACCTCGTATTTAAATTTCGTACAAATACTTGAGGGACTTAAATATAATTATGTGATAAAGGAAGGGGCAAATATGTAATAAGTGAGAAGTCCTTATTCTATAAAAGGACCCCTCACCCTCACAATTAGGGGAGGCCATTTCTGAGGCCAATTCCTAAGGCTCCTCACCCCTTTCAAAGCTCTCACTCTCAGAGCTCTCTCTCCCTTACTTCTCAAAGAAATATAATACAATCAGTGTGGACATAGCCCAAACCTTAAGGTGAACCACGATACATCTTGTGTTATTTACATTTCACGCAGATTCACAGTCGGATTTACGTTGTTTCAAGACCTCCGGTTTTGTGCATCAACATTTGGTGCCGTCTGTGGGAATCGATACGAAAAGTTATGTCGGTTCTCTTTCATTTTTTCACCTCCACCGTGAATCTACAGAAACCCAGGAACCAAAGTCACTGCAAAACCCGTCTCTCAAAAATCACGGTCTTGATACAAATCACCACTTATACAAAATGAATATCATATCATATTGTATATTTGATGTGGTTCACAAGCCCAAATTGTTTTTATCAAGTACACTGCAGATTCACGAGACATCAATGTCTCCGACCCCAACTCTGCTGATCTATCGAAAGGTCAGAATCCTCTCCATCGACGCCACCGGAGCCACCGATGGTATCCTCGCCACCAACGCTTTCGCGCACCTCGAATCCTCTCTCCGCCGCAAGTCCGACGATCCTAACGCTGCCTTCTTCGACGTCGTTTCAAGGTTAGGTGTCGGAGGCATTCTTGCCACCCTCCTCTTCACCCAGGGATTGAAAGACGGGTTGACCCGACCTATGTTCACTGCCAAAGAAGCCCTCGATTTCCTCCTCCAGAACCGCCATTAGATTCCTCTCTTTCTCTCTCTAAATCTCTATTTGAGTTTCTCTCTCTACAAATGGCTCGATTCAGCGGCATCGTTTTGGGTCCTAATGGCGTCCTTCTCGGTGGCCTCGATGGGGGCGCAATCCCCTGCATCGTCTCAGGTCAAATCTCCTGCACTTTCTCCCAAAACCAACTTGTGTTCTACTTTGCATCAAAACTTCGCAAAAACATAGAGACTTCAGAGGATTTTATACAAGAAGAAGAGCTAGATAAGATGGAAGGTTCCGTAGCCACTGCTACTGCCGGGAGAGTGATGATGAACGGCGGAGATTTGTCAAGGAGATTTTTTGGCCGGCCAAGTCTGAAAAGGGGTTAGGTGAAGATGAGGATCAAGGTGGGATTAGCCAACTCTCTGGCTCCTCACTTATATTATGTGAGATTGCAGGACAATACCAGCCATTGATCTGAAAAATTATTCAGACACGGAAGAGGACATGAAGCTGAGGGAAGCATCAGAGACATGGGGATGCTTCAGGTGAGTGGACCACATGATCCCACCAGCTCTAATATCGGAGATGAAATCATGGTCAGATCTTTGCTGGACCTGCCCCAGGAGATCAAGAAGCAGAACAAGGATGTGATTGGAGGGATTTGGAGGATCATGGCGGTGGCTGAGTTGCACCACAGGTGGTGGTGAGTAGTTGAGGTAGGCGCCGATTATGCGCCTGAAGGACTTGATTTCGAGAGCTTTTTCGAGCTTATTCTGGCAACGTCGTTCGTCATCTTTGTCCTTAACTCCTCCTCCTGCTACTACAGGATGCATATCTCTGCTGTCATCTGATAAAGGCACTGGAGAAAAATATAGGGCACCTTTCGTTTCCGGATCCTCATCGGTATTTTGTCGGATAAAGAGATATTATTATTTGGGTTTTCTCAGGCCAGATTCTGATGCTTTCAATCACACACAGAGAAAAGATGTACCTCGGGCAGAGGACCGAAGGTGGGGAGCTGCACGTGAGGGAGATGAGCGTGCATGTGGAGGCTAGCGAGGAGAATCATTTGAACGGGATGGAGAATCATGGGGGAGCACATGGCGAACAACGGAAAAGAAAAAGCAAAAAGGAAACAAAAGCAAAAGCAAAACAGAAAAGAAAAGAGAAAGCAAAAGCAAGGAATAAACATCCCACCAGAATGATGTGATTTGCTTTTTTTGTATGATGTAATTTATTTTTATTATCTTTCAGATACATCTGTATAAACCCCATCAAAGGGTAATATGTATAAACCTCATCAGAGGGTAAAAATAAAAAATAAAAAAATAAAAAAAAATTGCAAAGCCTAAAACAAATGGGCTGGCATGTTGTGGAGGGCGAAAGCCCATAAGCCCAAAATAGCACCAACCAGGTCATCAAAAGTACGCCCAGTACTCCATAATTATTCGGCAACCCGCCGCTATTACCACCAACCAGGTGATCAAAAGTACGCCCAGTACTCCACAATTATTCGGCAACCTGCCGCTATTACCACCAACCAAGTAATGAAATGTACAACCCGTACTCTAAAATCATTTGGCAACTAGCCATTCATGCCACCAACCAGGTGATGAAATGTACAACCTGTACTTCCCTTCATGTCACCAACCAGGTGATCAAAAGTGCGCCTAGCACTCCAAATTATACATAAGCATTACTCATGTCATTCATACATAAACATTCATGAGCATCACTCATGACAATCATACATAAACATTCATGGCCATCATTCATGTCAATATTCATAACCATCATTCATGTCAATATTCATGAACATCACTCATGTTAACATTCATGAGCATCACTCATGACAACATCCATGAGCATCACTCATGTCAATCAACATAAACATTCATGAGCATCACTCATGTCAATCAGCTTCAAAAGCTTCATTTACAGAGCTCTAGCTTCAAAAGCTTCATTTACAAAAGCTCCAGCTTCGAAAGCTTCATTTACAGAGTTTCAGCTTCAAAAGCTTCACTTACAAAGCTTCACCTACAAAGCTTCAGTACAAGGTATACACATACCGCCTCCGAACAACCGCCACTTCGGCCCATACATGGATTCAATTTGAAGTCTTCAGCCAACAGACTCTATTAACCGAAGACTTGGGGGACTACATTATGTACCATATATTGGGCCTTAACTGGGCCTCATGAAAAATACTTGGGGGACTTAGCCCACCACTCGTGTACTGAGGAGTGAGCCTTATTTTATAAAAGGGACTCCCTCACTAGAGAGCATCAACTCTAGCCCATCATTCATGTATTGAGGAGCGAGCCCTTATTCTATAAAAGGGACTCCCTCACCATCACTAGAAAGCATCAACTATAGCCCATCATTCATGTATTCAGGAGCGAGCCCTTATTCTATAAAAGGGACTCCCTCACCATCATTAGAGAGCATCAACTTTAGCCCATCATTCATGTATTGGGGAGCGAGCCCTTATTCTATAAAAGGGACTCCCTCACCTTCAACGCCACAAGCCGAGCCAACCAAAGCAACATAAGCCACGAGCCGAGCAACCTCGCAGCATGTGCTACTTCTAATTGAGCATCATTTCAGATTGAGCAACGCCTCATATCGAACATCAGTTTAAAACAACATCTAGTTACTTCGGCCCACACATGGACTGAATTTCAAGTCTCCAGCCAAAAGACTCTCTTAACTGAAGACTTTGGGGACTACTGTTTATACCATATTTAGGACCTCATATTTAGATCTTGTACAAATACTCGAGGGACTTAAATGTAATTATGTGATAAAGGAATAGGGCAAATATGTAATAAGTGAGGAGTCCTTATTCTATAAAATGACCACTCACCCTCACAATTAGGGAATGCCATTTCTGAGGCCAATTCCTAAGGCTCCTCACTCCTCTCAAAGCTCTCACTCTCAGAGCTATCTCTCCCTCACTTCTCAGAGAAATATAATACAATCAGTGTGGACGTAGCCCAAACCTTAGGGTGAACCACGATACATCTTGTGTTATTTACATTTCATGCAGATTCACGGTTGGATTTACGTTGTTCCAAGACCTCCGGTTTTGTGCATCAACAAATACTGTTATGTTGACTAGAATTATCGATACCATTGCATGATTATATTTACGTTATTTGCTCATCGTGTGCTGCATTGGTGTTAGTACTCACCCGGACCAAGGCCATTCTTTCACGTGTATGTTCACATCGCACCGTACGCTCACTTCGGATTCATTGTAGATGCCAGTCTCGTTCTAGATTGCTATAGGCAATTAGGACTCATATGTGATGCTAATAGCGCCAGTCTTCACGTGAATGTAGTACTAGAGAATAAATCATTATTACACCCAGTCCTATTCATGTCAGAATATCTCTGCATGAACTCGTGTGTCAGCATATGTCGATGTGCACTCGATTTCATATTCGTTTATGGGAGTTGTTGTGATTATCGAATTATTATGTATTTATTTATGAGATATTGTGAAATGCTATATGCTCGTGATATTACAGTTTACAGTAAGTATTTTCATACCATATGTAGTATGTATATTTTGAAACCTATACTTGTTTTATAGTGAAGGGTTATTATGTTTTCGAAAAGGTTTTTACAAAGCTTTATTTTTAGGCCCAGTCACCCTTATTTTTTTCCCCTCTAGATTTTAGTAGCCGAGTTTTCGTGTTGATGAGGATTCTTGGCAAATCTTGGCATTGGAGATTACCTTCGATGGTATAATTCTCATTCTACTTTTACTGTACTTTACTTATGCTCTAACATCACGTGTGAGATTGGTTCATTCCTGCTCACAAGCGCACTCTTACATTTAGGCACTTTTAGGTTTAAATTTATTCACATTTTCCACCTCACTACACTTTATGGCTTCGTCACCTTTCGGGTGTTAGTTAGCACAGCTCAATTCGGAGTCCAGGTGGACATTTCGGGTCGGGGTGTGTGTGTCTCATTAGGGGTTGCATGGTTTTTAGGAGGGTTTTCACATAACTTAATGAGTCTTGCATGTTTATATTTGATATGAATATTGTTTGTACCATACTTAACCAATCCTGAAACTACTGAGCACCGGTCAACGTTATACCATCAAGGACCCAGAAGAGTTTCCCTCCAACCAGGAGGCTAATCACAGTGCAACATGTGTCGCCATCAGAAGCCAATCATAGCGCGACACGTGTTAACATCAGAAGCCAATCACAACACAACACGTGTCAATGTCATAATGAAACTAGAAACTCTCTTCTATAAATAGATATCATTCTCTCACAATATTGCCTAATGTCATTTGTACTAAATCATTCACTAGTACTCACTAAATGAAAGCTTGAACCTATGTACTCGTGTAAGCCCTTCACAATTAATGAGAACTCCTCTACTCCGTGGACGTAGCCAATCTGGGTGAACCACGTACATCTTGTGTTTGCTTCTCTGTCTCTATCCATTTACATACTTATCAACACTAGTGACCAGAGCAATCTAGCGAAGGTCACAAACTTAATATTTTCTGTTGTACCAAAGTTCTCACTGATTTTGTGCATCAACATTTGGCGCCGTATGTGGGAACGACACTTATTCCCACTATCTTCAGCCTTGCCAAGCTGGTTTCCACCATTCGTACACTCTCTTTTGACCACGCATCCCTCTCCAATATGGGGAGCGAAGGAAGCCATATCACACAGAATGACATCCTTCGTGCACCTAATGCGAAACAACGAAAGAAGGAAGAAAAAAGGGTTGCTCTTCAAGCTAAAGTTGATGAGCTAGAAGCTCAGAACAACAAGATAGCAATGAAGAATGAGGTCTTCCAAAAGTAGTATAAAAAGCTCTTTGAGACGATCCACAAAACTATGCGTACTCAAACACGCGAGCTCGTTGCCCCTATGGACATCAACCATCATTTGGGTGCTCCCCAACATGGAGGGTCACCTCGCTTCGACATGGGTATCCCTAATGAGGAGTGAGCTAATCATCAAAACATTGATCAACATGAGACTTCTCTCAACCCAGATGCTTCGACCTGAAGCAGAAGAAGTGGAGGAAGACACCTCCTTGCAGAAGGGTTGGAAGGATTGAAAGCTATTTATCGTGACTGCCGAGACTTCCTAAAACAACATCAAGAGAATCCCTTCCACATATGCTCGAAGATCAATGACCCAAGGGTTTTTGAAAAACTCGGTCCCTTCTCACAACCTAGGCCAGCTGCCAATCTAGGGAAGAAATGACAGGTCCTAGAGGAATATGAAGATACAGGGGACTCTGAGGTATTCTGACATACTCGCCCTAGAAGTCAGTACGGCGAGTCCAAGAAAAAACCACACGCCCTTCCTCAAACTTTCCTACTTCTAAAAGGCAATGGAGACTTACGAAAGAAAATTCCAGTGGTACATGGCTCCACTCAGGACCCCCTTGTCCTACAACTCCTTGAGGAAGTAAACAAGTTGAAGGCCAAACGTTAGGCTACCTGACTGGAACCAACCCAGGTATGGCCCTTTCACAAGAAGGATCCTCGACACCCCCTTCAAGCGAAGACAAAACAAAAGCTTGGTTTACAACTCTATACTGGAAGGGAAGACCCAATTGAACACCTTAACCTCTTTGAGTCCACCATGGCATATCGGATGCACACCGACAAAGAGCGATATCTTCTCTTCCCCTCCACCCTCTCTGGCGGAGCTCTAAACTGGTATTGCCGTCTTCCACCTGAGACAGTAGACTCATTTGAGGAACTGAGGAAACTGTTTGTCTATCAACACATCTTCCAGACCGATCGCTTGCATTCTGCAGATGACTTGTACATTATTTGCCAGAAGCCGGACGAGTCACTACAAGAGTATACTGGTTGCTTCAGCCATGAGTATTCTCGCTGCACTGAGGTAGATGACAAGACCACCATCAACGACTTCACGGCAGGCCTACGTGATTGTTTCTTTAAGTACATGATCAATGCCAACACTTGAAAGACTTACTCTGAGGTGATGTCACATGCTTACAATCACACATCTGCTGAAGCAAGGATATACCAAGGGAACCCCCATATGGTTAACCTCTATCAACAAGTGGGAAGTGGAAGTCAAGTTCTACCAAGTGAGGAGATATTGGCCATTCAGACACCTATTGCATCATCTCCTGCCTTATTTAGCTACTCGCTAAGCCACCAAAAGTATCTATCTCTTGGTAAGAGGAATGATTTTTACTCTCAGCAAGCCCATTACAACAAGAGGGATAAAAGTTCATATCAAGACAACTAGGGGTGAACGTATCGTTGACTATTATGACTATGGGACCAAGCCTCACTCTTTCAAAGTGGGGAACTAGGTACTGAAGGAAATGCTATTATAAGAAGGCATACACATTACAAATTTCTTTACTCTCAACCGCTTGAGATCTTTTGTCACACAAGCTATTCGGCAAATATTTAAAGAAGAGGGAATTAAGACAACTCTTTCTGAGTCTTTTGCGTTCCTAGCACTGGAACACTTGGTCTACACTGACCTACCCTTATACTCCAACTCAGAGCTTCAACATGCGTACTTTGACACAAAATATGTGATACTAAGTGTTACAACCAACATGGTTCACATATCAAAAGCATGGATCCCTTCATGCATAGCAAAACATTCATAAGCATCACTCATATCAATCAACAGAAACATCATACATTCCAACACATTCATACATAAACATCATACATTCCAACACATCCATACATAAAACAACTGTGCTTCGAAAGGGTTCAACATACTTTGTGTCTTCGACATTTGCTACAATGTGCCTCGACACCTTGCCCTTACTCTTACCAACCAGGTGATGAAATGTACAACCCGTACTCTCCTTCATGCCACCAACCAGGTGATGAAATACACAACCCGTACTCTAATATCATTTGGCAACTTGCCACTTATGCCACCAACCAGGTGAAGAAGGAACTCATCTTCATGCCACCAACCAGATGATGAAATGTACAACCCGTACTCTCCTTCATGCCACCAACTAGGTGATGAAATGTACAACCCGTACTCTAATATCATTTGGCAATTAAACACTCATGCCACCAACCAGGTGAAGAATGAACTCATCTTCATGCCACCAACCGGGTGATGAAATGTACAACCCGTACTCTCCTTCATGCCACCAACTAGGTGATAAAATGTACAACCCGTACTCTAATATCATTTGGCAACTTGCCATTCATGCCACCAACCAGGGGAAGAAGGAACTCATCCTCGTGCCACCAACCAGGTGATGGAATGTGATGAAAGATGATGAAGGAACTCACCTTTGTACCACCAACCAAGTGATGAAAGCAACTCACCATTCATTCCACCTACCAGAAGACGAGTGGTACAACTTGTACATGTGAACTCCTAGCATTCACAAATAATCAAAAACCCTCAAGCTTGATAACTCAACTAGGGGAGCACTTATGCCCAACAAGAGTTATAGTCACCAACAAAGTCTTATTGCAAGCCAACAACAACTTCAGTGTATGGCATACGAAGATCAAGTTATTCAGCCCTTTTGCATCTGCTTCAAACATTTCCCCTCTGTAACAATGCAAACACTACAACTCGTAAAAAGCTTCACACACTCTTGATCAAGACAGTGTGAAGCAAAACCAATATATGGTGCCAACAAGAGCTTCATCAAAGGAGTTCAACCACAATTCTCAAAAGCTTCACACACTTTTGATTAAGACAGTGTGAAGCAAAACCAATTTATGGTGCCAACAAGAGCTTCATCAATGGAGGGCAACCACAATTCTCAAAAGCTTCACACACTCTTGATCAAGACAGTGTGAAGCAAAACCAATTTATGGTACCAACAAGAGCTTCATCAATAGAGGGCAATCACAATTCTCAAAAGCTTTACACACTCTTGATCAAGACAATGTGAAGCAAAACCAATTTATGGTGCCAACAAAAGCTTCATCAAAGGAGTTCAACCCCAATTCTCAAAAGCTTCACACACTCTTGATCAAGACAGTGTGAAGCAAAACCAATTTATGGTGCCAACAAGAGCTTCATCAATAGAGGGCAACCACAATTCTCAAAAGCTTCACACACTCTTGATCAAGACAATGTGAAGCAAAACCAATTTATAGTGCCAACAAAAGCTTCATCAAAGGAGTTCAACCCCAATTCTCAAAAGCTTCACAAACTCTTGATCAAGACAGTGTGAAGCAAAACCAATTTATGGTGCCAACAAAAGCTTTATCAATGGAGGGCAACTACAATTCTCAAACCTTCGAAGCAAATTCAAGAATGTTCGAAGCAAATTCAATTTAAATGGTTCATCCAAACCTTCGACTACTACAAGGTGTGGCTTGCATCACAATCTCTTGCTCAACAGTGTGGAAGAAAAATTTGTATATGTTGTCTCTCCCACATTTTCAAATTTCTAGTTTCCAAAAAAAAAAAAGGGAAATTCAACAAAAGCTTCACCCACCACAAAAGCTTCACCAACAAAAGCTTCACCCACAAAAGCTTCCCCCACCATAAAAGCTTCACCAACAGAAGCTTCCCCACCACAAAAGCTTCACCCACAAAAGCTTCGCCCACTACAAAAGCTTCACCCATAAAAGCTTCCCCCACCATAAAAGCTTCCTCCATAAAACTTTCACCAACAAAAGCTTCACCCACCACAAAAGCTTCACCCACAAATGCTTCACCTACAAAGCTTCAACACAAAAGCTTCACTTACAAAAGCTTCACACTATCTTGATCAAGATAGTGTGAAGCAAAATCAATTCATGGTACCCAACAAAGCTTCAACCTCAACGCTTCACCTACAAAGCTTCATCTACAAAGCTTTAATATATATATATATATATATATATATATATATATATATATATATATATATATATATATATATTTTCAGAAATTCAAAAATTCGAAAAAAAAATTGCCTAGGCCTCCTCTTCTTTGGGCCTAACAACTTTCATAACAAATATATATGAAGAAGGAGTTTTGGGCTACCACTTAGAAAGGAAATGCCTCATTCGTCAACTCCCTCGACCGGAGACTTAGGGGACTCCTACCATATGCTACTACACCTTGATACTCGGAAGTCTCACGACCACTCAGTGACTTGGATTTTTCAAGTCTCCAAACAAGAAGTTTTCCTCACTCGGTAAATTAAGGGAGCACTACCTCAACCTACATGCTTCACTCACAAAGCTTCAACATACAAGCTTCAACAAAAGGAAAAATTCAAAGAGCTTAGTGAAAAAGGCCTTGGTGTATTTAACACAATACGTTGAAATGAAGCAAAGCTTGTATATTGATATCTCCGATAAGTTACAAATATATACATATACATGAATCAAAATAAACAAACAAGAGGGAGCTTTCACAAAGGTTGCTCAGGAGAAGTCTCAGAAGTCATCAGAGCTCCAAAAAGAAGAGGCACCAGAGGGTGCTTATTCGGAGCCTTAGTACTAGGCAGAACCTCACAAGGAGGAGGCACCGAAGGTTGATCATTTGCAGCTTCATTACGCGGTACAGCCCCAGAAGACGAAGGCAATAAATGCCTTTGGAACAAACCCACAAACCTCTGATGATCAAGTAAAATTTGACCATCAGATTCCTGCAGCTGGTCGAGCTTCCTCTTCATGTTTGTAGCATAGTCATGTGCGAGCCTGTGCAACTGTTTATTCTCATGCTTGATCCCTCTGATCTCCTATTTGAGACTTATCACTTCAGTCGCCAATGATTCAACTTGGCGGGTTCGAGCAAATAGGCGTTAGGCCATATTAGACATAGAACCTGCACACTGAACACTAAGAGTCAGAGAATCCTTAATGGCCAACTTATCAGACCGTTCGGAAAGTAGTATGTTATCTTTGAGAGTGAGAAGGTTCCTGGCCACCACCGTAGCGGTCATATCATTATTCATCACAGAGTCCCCAATAGTAAGAGGACCAGTAGGGGATAAGAAGGATAGGCGCTATATGTTGTCTTGAGAAGGCATGGCTGCCTCTTCACGAAAGGTCAAGTCAAAACGACGATCGGATGGGCCAGACATTCTCAGAAAGGCTAAATTGGATTGTTCATCCCCGTGGTCATAGGACACTTGCATGATGACCCCCGTGGTGAAAAAACTAGGAATTAAACCCCTGTGGTCTAGAATGTTAGCAAATTTAGTCCAAAAGTAAGATTTCTGTTAAAGGACTATTAAAAGTTGGGGTAAAACTGTATTTTCAGTTCCAATTGACATTGAATTAGGGCTTTTTTTTATTTAAAAAATTAAGCATTATTTTTTTTGTTAATTGTTATAAAAAAAATTATTTATTTTAAATGTCAATTGGAACTGAAAATACAGTTTTACCCATACTTTTAACAATCATTTAACAGAAATCTTACTTTTGGACTAAATTTGCTAATATTCTTGACCACAGGGGTTTAATTCCTAGTTTTTTCACCACGGGGGTCATCATGCAAGTTTCCTATGACCACGGGGATGAATAATCCAATTTGGCCTCTCAGAAATGATGAAGGAGAAATGAGGTGCAATAAATCTCTGAAGTAAGAGGAAAATTCCTACAAGCAATAACTCTATGAATGTACTTCTTGCACACAATTGGTGCCCTTATAAAAGAAAGGGCAATAGGGCCGCTGGTTCAAAAATCGAAGAGGCACCACTCTCCGGAATCCGAAGAGGCACCACTTTCCACACGCAACATCAGCTCATCGGGTACCATAGATAACTTTTCCAAAGATCTCTGACAAAGTTTAGACACATAAATTTTGAAGGTTCAGCTACCATACTATTACCCACAAGGGTAAAGGAACAGCACCACTACTTGATAACTAGAAAGTCCCAATGTGTGTCAACCTCTGTGCTCTGTGGCAAAGTAGACTGGCAAAAATGTCCAACCTTTACTCACATTCGAGAAAACACTCCCAACAAGATTGCTTGCTCAAAAATCGAAGAGGCACTGCTCTCCGAATCTCGAGAGCCAGACTCCCAACAGGATTACGTGCTCAAAAATCAAAGAGGCACTGCCCTCCGAATCTCGAGAGCTAAACTCCCAACATGATTACTTTCTCAAAAATCGAAGAGACACTGCTCTCCGATTCTCAAGAGTCAGACTCCCAACAGGATTGCTTTCTCAAAAATCGAAGAGGCACCACTCTCCGAATCTCGAGAGCCAGACTCTCAACAAGATTACGTGCTCAAAAATCGAAGAGGCTCCGCCCTTCGAATCTCGAGAGCCAGACTCCCAACAGGATTACTTTCTCAAAAATCGAAGAAACACTACTATCTGAATCTCAAGAGTTAGACTCCCAACAAGATTGCTTTCTCAAAAATTGAAGAGGCACCGTTCTCTGAATCTCGAGAGCCAGATTCCCAACAAGATTGCTTGTTCAAAAACCGAAGAGGCACCACTCTCCGAACTTCGAGAGCCTGATTTCCTTGGATAAAGCTTGTTTGTAATCTTTACACGCAACATCAGCTTTCCAGATACCACAGACCATTTTTTCAAAATGCTCTGACAAAGTTAAAACATGTGAAGCTTGCAGCTCCCATTACATTGTTATGACTAAGAAGGGTAAAGGAATAGCACTACTACTTGTTGTTAGGGAGACTCCTATATATGTCGACCTCTATCCTCCACAGCCAAGCAAACCTGCAAAAAAATGCTCAACTTTTCTTCACATCCGAGAGGGCACTCTCAGCAGAGTCTATCAAAATACTCAGTTTCTTTTCCTTCCGATAATACCTTTGCAAACAAGCCACACCAAAGTAAGAGCATCTCATATCATCAGGGTTAAAAGCAAGAGTATCCCATATCATGCTTTTTCCCTGTCTTTTCTTTTGACCTTGTTCTTACCTGCAAGACAATGAGAAAGAGAGCAATCAGTCAGCACTTGGAATCAAGCTTCTAGTCAGGAACTGACTGCCTGGAACCCCATGCCTGATTACTTACCTGGCATTGCTCTTAATTACTCATCTTCAACATCTTATGCTTCCAGAGAAGCATGTGGAGACAAGCGTAACAAAACACAAGCCGATACATCCACTACTTTGTCAACAGCAAAAGTATCCCATATCATCAGGGTCGAACGTACTCTAGATTTGATGGACTTGTTTTGACCCTCAAATTCTTGAGTCGGCCTTATACTCCGGAGGAAACTAGAAAACCATCCAGCCCAATTCAAGAATAAGCCTGTGGAAAGTTACTTCTTCAAAAGAAAAAGTATCTCATATCATCTCTTCTCCATTTGCTTCTCCTTATCTTTGTTGCTGTTTACGATATAAGGAGAAGGAGAACAATCAACCGGAAGCCGAAGTCGAACCTCTGATCCAGGTTGCTTGCTTGGAAGTCTGATTACTTACCTTGTCTGTTACCTCCTTCGGTAAATCTCCTAGCTCGGCGACTTGGGGGACTCCTACTATAGGGTTTATATCGCACTTGACCAAGCCCGAAACTACAAGCTTCAAGTGAAATTGATACATTACCTTGTGCATCTTCATCAGTTAAAGATACCATCCCTGGATGGAGGAAAAGTACTTCCAGAGAAGATGCCACATCTACATATGAGACAGATAAGGCAAGTTAAAATGATATCACACTTCGGTACTTAGAAGTTTCGTGATTACTCAAGGGCTTGGATCTTGCAAGACCCCAACCGAGGAGCTTCCTTCACTCGGGAACTTAGGGGAGCACTGTTTGTACCATACTTGACCAATCTTGAAATTACTGAGCACCGGTCAACGTTATACCTTCAAGGACCCATAAGAGTTTCCCTCTAACCAGGAGGCCAATCACAGCGCGACATGTGTCGACATCAGAAGCCAATCATAGCGCGACACGTGTCAACATCAGAAGCCAATCACAACACGACACATTTCAATGTCATAATGAAACTAGAAACTCTCTTCTATAAATAGAGATCATTCTTTCACAATATTGCCTAATGTCATTGTACTAAATCATTCACTAGTACTCACTAAAGGAGAGCTTGAACCTATGTACTTGTGTAAGCCCTTCACAATTAATGAGAACTCCTCTACTCCGTGGACGTAGCCAATTTGGGTGAACCACGTACATCTTGTGTTTGCTTCCCTGTCTCTATCCATTTACATACTTATCCACACTAGTGACCAGAGCAATCTAGCAAACGTTACAAACTTAATATTTTCTGTTGTACCAAAGTCCTCACTGATTTTGTGCATCAACAAATATCATAGACGTATTGCATGTTAGATATACGTTCTTACTTGAATATCACGAGGAGAATATGTATTAGGAAAACTAACCTTCAAAGTTGCATATGTAGATCATAAGTAATTGATAAAGATACATAGGATTGTTATGGTGATGGTTGAACCCTAGTACTTTTATAAATTGGTATTTAAAAACTCTCTTCCTTCAACTTCTTAATTTTGGCTGAATTTATTATTTGGTTTTTAATTAAAATTCGTTTTTAATATTACCCAAATTCCGCATCATCTTTCTCAATTTCCAGTTTAAGTAAGTAATTAGGAATTGGTTTTACATAAATTATTTGAATAGTCCTTGTAGAATGACCTTGCATAAGCATATATACTACAACAACCTTGTATTCTTGCAGGTATTTTGTGTGATTTTAACCTTCTTTACGTAGGTACTAAAAATCCTATCAAGAGGTTTACGTGAAGCAACCTCAAGGTTTTGTGGATTCTAAGCATCCTGATAATGTGTGCAAATTGGTTAAATCTCCTTATGGTTTGAAATAGGCACCTAGGGCCTAGAATCCTAAGTTTACATGATATCTTCCAGTAATGGGGTTTACAGTGTCGCAATGTGATACAAGTTTGTTTTTCAAACATGATGGAACAAATGTTATTGCATTATTGTTGTATGTTGATGATATTATATTTACAGGATCTAATGAAACTAAATTTCAGGTTGTTATTCAAGATTTGGGAGATGTCTTTGATCTTAAAGATATAGGAAGATTATCTTGTTTTTTTTGGATTGCAGATTCAGTACAGGCATAATGGTGATATTTTCTTGAATCAATCCAAGTATGCCAAAGATTTGATCCATAAAGCTAGTATGGATAGTTGTAAACCTGCATCCACATCATGTAAGCCACACACTCAGCTCTTTGTAACTGAAGGAACTCCTCTAGGTGATCCTACTATGTATAGAAATCGTGTTGGTGCCTTACAGTACCTCACATTCATCAGACCGGATCTTTCTTATGCTGGGAACATGGCTTGTCAGTATATGAATCAACCTACTGATGTACACTATGGTCTTATGAAAAGAATCCTCATATATGTTCAAGGTACTGTCACTTGTGGTATTACTTGTTCTACATGTCATGACAACTATATTACTACATTCTTTGATTCGGATTGGGCAGTTGATCCTAATACTAGAAGGTGTATTACTGGTTTTGTGATGTATGTGCGACACAATCCCATCTCTTGGCAATCCAAGAAACATTCATCAGTTTCTAGAAGCTCCACTGAGGCAAAATATAAGGCCTTGGCACATTGTGCAGCTGATGTAGTATGGATTAGATTGCTGCTCAAAGATCTTCATCAATTTTTGTCAGCACCACCATTGCTACATTGTGATAATCTCTCTACATTAGCCTTATGTTCTAATCTTGTGTTTCATACTCAGATTAAACATTTATTGTGCAAAGAGAAGTATGCAATTGAGCCATGTGGATATAATGAAGCCTAGCAACTTGCTATTGTTGATCACGAACAACCCCTTTGGGGCTACTATAATAATGTGTGCATCATGAATATTTATTGTTTTTTTATTTATCTTTCACTTACGAAAATCAACCCAACACCGAAAGAAGACTTTCAAGAAACTAAAGGATTCTAGAACGGTGGTGGCAGCCAAATAAACCAAATGACGGCTGCCAATTGTTCAAACGGTGCTCCAACTGGACAGTAAATAAGAAACAACGCCATGACATAACCATATCAAACAACAAAAACAGGCTACACAGCCTTATGTTTTGATAGGAAAGAAATACAATGAAACGAGAAGAGGTAAAGAAAGGTAAATAAGGAGAGGAAATTGGATTGTAGCCTTAGACCTAGATAAATCAAACGCCACAATATGCCTTGACGGTATAGTCAGGTCCAAGGCTGGAGGCATTTTTCTTTACATATTGAGTATATTCCCAGTTATTCAATGGCTTATACTGTAGGGGGTGGTCCTCGTCTATAAACTCCTTCGGTGTATGTGTTTCCCCTACCCTGAATGAAAATAGTCCGATTGAGTGTCGTACAACATTCTCGCTCAAGATCACTCGATGTTTACAAGCTCGTATTTTGTCGTTACTCCAAACCTGAGTCAAGCAAAACCACGCAAACATTCCCGCTAAGAAATATATTATTATACATTTTCCAAAACAAAATATTGATAATTTGATTACAAAATATATCATTTCAAATGTTTTGCACCTTTAGAAATTAACAATAGTTATGATAATTTGATTACGTACGTATCACATAATTGTGTTTGCGGCATACCTGAAATCCATCACCTGCTAGAAATATGAAGGACGAAGGCAGAGGATCAATGCATATCCACTCATCGTTCTTTGAATATATTTCCAGACCTTTGACATGATTTTGATAGAGTATGGTGCTAAAGTTTGAGTCTGTATGACCGGGGAGACCCAAATTAGTTCCAGTTTTCTCAGGCTCACTGTATTTGTTAAATCGGCACATGTGAGTAGTCGATTCAAGGTGATCATCAAGGTACTCCTCTACACCATAGTTTTCAAACACCATTCTCGTGACAGCATGATGTAGTTCTTCCATTACTTTTGTATACAAATCAGCAGTCTCACTGCCCAACAAAGAACAAATTAACTGTGTAAATGTACGTAAAAAAAATTTAGCATTTCAATGTTTATGGTAGCATTAAGTTGAGTAAATCATACCGAAATACATTATGTCCATTGGGCCAAAAATGATGTTCGAATATTTGAGTTTGTTCCGGGTCTGTAGCACCAGCAATCCCCAAGCTTTCATAAGCGGCGTTGCCAACTTTTATGTAGCCAGTGGGGTAAGGCTTTTCATAAAAACTTTTCACTTTTTTTTCAGTTGGGAAATCAAACAACTCGGCCAACGTATCGAAGAAGGTACTGCGAAGCTCCAAAGAAATTTTGTCGGGTAATATTGCCACAAAACAGCCAAGCTCGTCGAGTGCATGGCAAATGTCTTCGCGTATTGAGAGCCAAGAACTTGTCCCAGGCTTAAAGCAGTCTTCATTGGAGAAATCTACTATTGCTAGTTTGGCCATTGTTTGAGTATACTATATGTGAAGAGGTTTTGAGGGTTCTAGGTTAAAATGCTAGATGTATGTTCCTAACCAACCAAAGTGACATTTATAGAGAAGCATGCAAGTTATGTATTTTATGATTTCTTTAATAGATTATACTTATTTTTTTAATTTTTTAATACCCTCTTGTTGAATTATTGTTTAAAGGATTTAAATTTAATTACTGAATTATATTTTGTAGTTAAAAAATATTAAAAAAAATGAAGCCCACCATAAACGACCCACTACCTGGGTTTTATTTTTTATTTTTTATTTTTTTAGGGTAGTGCAATCTACACACTTTTTTTTTTTATCAATAGGAATTCCATTAATAAAGCAACATGGAGAAGAAAATACAAAAAGACTCCTTAGAAAGGGAGAAGATAAGCACCCATTTTTACTTGTCACATATCTTCTGTTAATTTCTTGTCTTTGATCTTCTTCAATTCATTCAATCCAACGGTCAAAATTGAGAGAGGTATGTTAAAAGTAAAAAATGGTGTATGGATAACGCACTCCTCTAGAGATTACAAAGTATTACTAGTTAGTTTAGAATGTAAAACATTTGAACCCTATAATGTAGTAGATTGAAAAAGAATGCTCCATCCAGTAGGCAATCCACTACTTTAGTATGTACACCTGATTTGCGTGTCTTATTATTGTAATAATCTACTCTCCCTTGGGCCTGTAAAGAAGATTTAAATCATAGAAAATACGAATCAGGCTTACATGCCATGCTGTGAACAGTTGTGAAGTCTTGTCCTCTATTATTTGGAGTTTGCATTCATGATTAGATTTCTTACTTAGATGCGGTAATGGAAGCACAAGACAATCACAACCAACAAAAATCTGAATAATTTCTTGTAATTAGTGGTTGAGTGATATACGTCGTGCTCCGACTGAATGCAATAATAAAGTTAAGTCGACGTAATTTACTTGATATTAGAACACTAGATGCAAAGTTGGATTACTGTAATTTAGTGATATACGACTTCATAAATCGCATTCCTTGTAGCCTGTAGGACAGAGCTAACATAACTAAAAGTATCTTTAGGGTAGTCTGACAAAGAGCAAGTCCGTTAGCATAAGGGATGGAGGTTCGGTTTTGGCAAGATAATTGGATCCCGGGAATAACGGGGGGGGCACCCTACTCCTCTTAATCCTTCGGTCATCAATAAGGAGTGCAAAGTTGCAGAGTTCATTGATCCGAGTTCGAGGACTTGGAACTTGGACCTTCTCTCAAACTTTATCTCGGATTCAGAGAGCGATACCATCTCTAAAATCTATGTGGGGCTACTTTTAAGTCCTGATAAGCTTGTTTGGCCTTATGAGAGAAATGGTTCTTTTTCAGTGAAGTCCGGATATTGGAGAAATCACAGTAGACACCCATGCATAAACCTTGATCGCCCGTCCTCCTCACGCAGTGTTCATCCTCGGATTTGGGTTTGGCTATGGAGTTGTAAGGCTCCCCTTAAGATGAAGAACTTTCTTTGGCGAGCTCTTAAGGAGGCTTGTGCTACTAACTCCAATTTGTTTCGACGTAGGTGTGCCACTTCCCCCCTTTGCCCAGTTTGTAATGAATGTGTGGAGACCATGGAGCATATTCTCCTTCTGTGTCCTTGGGTGTCTAGAGTATGGTTTGGGGGTCCGTTGAATGTTCAGATCAATCAAAGCTCAATTACTACCTTGGCTGAGTGGGTGTATGGGGCGATAAATCAAAATATGGGTTGTTAGGAGGATCTCGCTCAGTCTATGAGGTACCTGAATTTTACATGTTGATTTATTTAGAGAGCCCGATGTGATGCTGTTTTCAACGGTGTTAAGCCCTCACCTCTTCGATCTATTCGAACTATCATTACTGCTTTGGAGTCTTTTATGCAAGCCTCCGCCCCTCTACTGTTATCATCCACAATCCAAACTAGTCTTCCTCGAGGTACGCGCCTTCTCACTCTCTGGTCTCCTCCCCTAGTCAATAAGATTAAGGTGAATGTTGATGCGTGTTGGAGGAGGGACTCCTGTTGTGGTAAGATTGGGACTGTGGCCCGTGATTGGTTGTTGGGTTGCAGGGCGGTTAAAAGTGTATGGATGCATGCATCTTCGGTTAGGATGGCTGAAGCTTTTGCTATTCTGGAAGGGTGCTTGTTGGCTAAGTGTTTCCAAGTGCAAGAGGTGGTAATTGAGTTGGACGCACAAGAGGTTATTTGGTCCCTCAATTCCCCTTCTTTGAGCTGTGATTGGGACCTTCTCCCAATTCTTAGCCGTATCTTGGATGTTGGGAAGAGTTTTCATTCATGCTCCTGGTCGTGGATTCCACGATCGGCAAATATGGCGGCGGATTTTGTCGCAAGGAATATTTCATCGAAGATGTGAAGCTTTGGCTGGGTTGTTCAACCTCCATCTTCGCTAGTTGGCATTTTGAACAAAGATGGTCTTCCCTGTCCTCCTTTGTAATTGGGGATGGGTTGCACTGGTAATAGGGCGACACTAGTACCTGTTGAGGTGGTGTCTTTCTTGATCCTATTTATCTGTGTCTGTATCTTCTGGGGTTGCGGAGGTTGTTTCTCTGCGTGTTGTTTGCCCTTGTGCCTCTCTGTTCTTTGAATCTATCCTTTTACCAAAAAAAAAAAAAAAGATTTATGCATGAATATAGAGAGGTAATTGCTACTTTCCTTCAAGTTTTATGTTAAATTTTTGGCCGAGTTTGATAGAAATTGGGTAGTTCATAGGATCGAAAACAAAGGTCGCTTAGATTATCGATCACAATATGGTGTGAATGATATGAACAGAGAGTGAGTATGGAATTGAATGAATCTAATAGAAAAGGATTTGACAAATATATAGAGATGGAAATAACTTTTCTGGAGGAATTGTATTCTTCATGAGAAGTTATAACTTTTCATGTTGAAATACAATTGTTCGTATCTTTTTAGAATTAATTAATTAATTATATTATTTCTTTTATTAATTAATTAACTTATTTCACTACAATCATATGTATATTAGTACACTAATGTTATGGTGTACCTTTACACATGATTACACTTATTATGAAAACCATGTTATCATAATCATATTCCAACATCTCCCACTTGATTATGATGACATAAATAGTTTCCTATTCTGATTTGTTTCTCAAGATATTACTCATAAAGAAATTCAATGTAACATTAGATATGTGACTTCTTTACCTGGTGCGCATCATTCCACTTTATTTGATAACATTTTACTCTTTAGTAAAATGGCATCATACCCAAGTAACGAGGAAAAACAATCCATACCCAATTACAAATGATGACTTAGTCACGCACTATACGCCACAGTGTTATATAAATTATTTCTTGAAGCTTATTACGGATTTTACTTTCAGGACAATTTATTATAACATGGTTACCTCATTAGTGACCTCTATCTCTAACCGACCAAGTACTAAAGAACCAGATAGAGTCGCATATACTTGTCCATGTTTCAGGCATCCCTAAAACCATACAACGATGTCCGCCGCATGTCTCACACTACAACACATCTAGATGTTTTGCAAACCCATTGTAGTCACATGCTCTCTAATTTTTTTTCCAGTGACAAT
This sequence comes from Malus sylvestris, assembly GCF_916048215.2. Classification (NCBI taxonomy): domain Eukaryota; kingdom Viridiplantae; phylum Streptophyta; class Magnoliopsida; order Rosales; family Rosaceae; genus Malus; species Malus sylvestris. The sequence goes on from NC_062265.1 coordinate 5,493,457, forward strand.
CCCTTGGTCATTGGATTGGCCACCATCTCTTCGGAGAGTATGTAGTCGACCTTTACCCTCCTCTCTCCACTATATCTTGTATATAGTGATATTCAATATCAATGTGTTTTCCTTTGGAACTATTTGCTCCACTCTTTATCAGAAAGATGGCGGACTTATTATCACAAAACACATTGACGGGCTCCTTAGGTATACCTATATGTAAATTATCGAAAAATTGTGTAGCCCATACTGCAGTACTTACTGTTGTGCTACAAGATATATATTTTGCTTCCATGGTTGATTTTGCAACACATCCTTGTTTCTTACTTAACCAAGAATCAATCATTCCACCAAACAAGACAATGTCACCACTTGTTGACTTTCTATCATCGAAGTCGCCTGCAAAATCTACATCGCAATAACAAACTAAATCCAGATCATTTAATCCGAAACAAAGTTTCATACCTTGGATGCCTTTTAGATATCTAATAATTCTCTTTACTATCATCCAATGTTGCTTTCCAGGGTTGGATTGATATCTACTTACCAATCCAACTGCATGATATATATCAGGTCTTGTGTTGGTCATAGCATACATCAAACTTCCAACTACTTAGGCATATGGAATATTTTGCATATCAATGATGTCTTGCTTCTGTACCAGACACATATTTTTGGAAAGCATCATTCCTTTACAAATAGGTGTACTAACTAGGTATATTAAATCTTTTAAATATTTTATCCAAATAATTTTGTTGATCCAAATAGAGCGTTTTGGCATCTCTATCCCTAGTAATTTTAATTCCTAGAACATAAGATGCTTCTCCCATATCTTTCATTTCAAATTTGGATCCCAAATATGACTTAGTTTTTTCAATCATATCTATAGAGTTACCTGCAAGTAAGATGTTATCTACATATAGTGATAACATACAAAAATTATCTTGGCACTTCCAAGAGTAAACACAATGATCCAATGAATTTATTTTATAGCCCATTTCCATAATAGCTTGGTGAAACTTTAAATACCATTGTCTTGATGATTGACAATGATCATTCAGCCAAAATTGAGCAAGGGAAAGAAGCCGGCTGCTGTCCTTTGGCAAGTAAGTGGAAATTCGGGTGCACAAAACCATTTAATGATTGATAGATTCAAGAGAAATGATTTTCACACACTATTTGAACGAATGAAAAAATCGAAAGAGGAAGTTGATTTTCACTCACCATTGGGCGAATGACATTGGACAACATTAAACAAGGGGTGTGTAAGAGAATATACCACAAAGTGAATGGAGGAGTATGTCCTTATAACCTCTCACTCTCGAGCACTGCAGCGAAAAGAGGGGAAGCTTTTGGGAACACAAGGGCTGAGTGTAGAATAGTAACAAAACTAAAGAAAAAAGAATACAAAAAGTGCTGTTGCCCGGAATCATCAAACCCGGGTCTCCTGGGTGAAGACCGTATATCCTAGCCGCTGGATGACAATGGATCCTCATGCCTAACATCTGCGTTTAAATTGTCTTAATTTTGTTCTTGTAGTTTACTCAACGTAGCAATTCAATAACAAGTCTCATTTTCAGTGAAGAAATTTTGTAACATGGGTGTTATGGTTATGATGAGGATGAAAGAATGCTTCAAAATGTGTAGTATATACACTATCTTTCAGACTTTATTTGCTCTTACATCTAGTGTGCAAAACAAAGTATTCGAATGAGCCATGCGGATAAAATGAAGCCTTCTAACAACTTGCTATTGTTGGTCACGAAGAATCCTCTTAGGGGGTTAATACAATAATGCGTGCATCACAAATATTTATGATTTTTTTTATTTATCTTGCACTTACGAAAATCAACCCAACACCGAAAGAAGACCTTCGAGAAACTCAATTATTCAAACGGTGCTGCAACTTGACAGCAAATAAGGGACAATGCCACGACATAAACATATACCAAACAACAACACAGGTGGCTCCACAGCATTATGTTTGACAGGAAAGAAATACAAAGAAACGAGAAGAGGTAAAGAAAGGTAAATAAGGAAAGGAACTGGCTTGTAGCCTTAGACCAAGACAAATCAAACGCCACAATATGCCTTGACGGTATAGTCAGGTCCAAGGCTGGAGTAATTTTTCTTTGTATATTCAATATATTCCAAGTCATTCAATGGATTATACTGTAGGGGGTGGTCCTCGTCTATAAGCTCCTTCGGTGTATGTGTTTCCCCTGCCCTGAATGAAAATAGTCCGAGCGAGTACCGTACATCATTCTCGCTCAAGGTCACTTGATGTTTACAAGCTCGTATTCTATCGTTGCTCCAAACCTGAGTCAAGCAAAACCACACAAACATTCCTGCCAAGAAATGTATTATTTTACATTATCCAATACAAAATAATGATAATGTGATCACAAAATATGTCATTTCAAATGTTTTGCACCATTAGAAATTAACAATAGTCATGATAATTTGATTACGCACGTACATATCACATACTTCTGTTTGTGGCATACCTGAAGTCCATCACCCGCTAGAAATACGAAGGACGAAAGCAGAGGATCAAAACATATCCACTCATCGTCCTTTGAATATATTTCCAGACCTTTGACATGATTTTGACAAAGTATGGTGCTAAAGTCTCTGTCTCTATGACTGCGGAGACCCGCATCAGCAATAGCCAAGCTTTCATAACCGGTGTTCCCAACGTTTAGGTAGCCAGTGGGGTAAGGCTTTTCATAAGAGTTTTTCACTTTGATTTCTGTTGGGAAATCAAACAACTCGTCCAACATACGGAAGAAGGTACTGCAAAGCTCCGAAGAAATTTTGTTGGGTAATATTGCCACGAAACAGCCAAGCTCCTCGAGTGCATGGCAAATGTCTTTGCGTATTGAGAGCCAAGAACTTGTCCCAGGCTTGAAGCAGTCTTCATTGGAGAAATCTACTATTGCTAGTTTGGCCATTGTTTGAGTATGTTGTGTATGAAGAGGTTTTGAGGGTTCTAGGTCAAAGTGCTAGCTATGTATGTTAAGGGTAATTAAGTAAAGTTTGTTTTACTTTACTTAGCTAGTAAGATAAGTAGTGAGGATATATGTAAATGATGGTATATATATACCAAGTGTAATATTATTGAGAAATACAATTTCACAATTTTATTTCTTCTCTCTCTCTCTAAACTCTCACATGGTATCACTCGCCGGTGTCTAACGACCTCCGACGATCCTTCGTCTCTCTGCGTTCTCTGTGTTCTCTCCTTTTGCTTCTTGTCGCTACTAACAATGGCGGTATCGTCTCCCTCTGATTCTACCTCGCAGCCATCTCCTGCAGATTCTTCGGCCCCAAATTCGTGCCCTAATTCGGTCAGTTCTTCGATTACTATTCAGAATATTGGTTCGCTGGTTCCGATTAAACTCACAACTACAAATTGGATCACCTGGAGTGCTTTATTTGCACCAATTTTTCGTCGGTACAATCTCACCGGCCTCATTGATGGATCTCTGGTGGCGCCGCCTATGTATCTTCTGGATTCTTCAGGACATCGCACTTCGACTGTGAATCCTCAATATATCACCTGGTTTGAGAATGATCAAAACATTCTGATCTGGATCAATTCGACACTCTCGGATTCTCTGATTCCCTACACTGTTGGTGTTACCTCTGCTCGAGATCTGTGGGCAAAACTGGAATCTCGTCTTGCTACAGCGTCGCAATCACATATTCATGAACTGCGCTCTCGTCTTCGCACGATTACCAAAGGTGATTCCACTGCGGCTGCTTATCTTCAACAAATTGAAGAAATTGCGGATGCTCTTGCGACTGCTGGTGCTCCGATTGCTGATTCGGAACTCATCTCTGTCCTTCTTCATGGCTTACCGCCTGAATATGATGCTTTTGTTGACACTATTCAATTTCGTCTTGGTTCCACTACTGTTGATGAGTTACATGGCTTATTGCTTAGTAAGGAGATTCAATTGGCAAATCGCAAGAAGGTTTCTTCCTCAGTGCCATTTCAAGCATATCATTCCTCAGCTGGCATTCTCCCTACACCACCTGCTGATTCTCCTTCTCAGGCGTACTTTGTTTCTTCTCATGGCCGTGGCTTCGATCGGAATTTTTCTCATCCTAGAAATTTTCAGAATTTCTCTCGCCAAGGTCAGAATTTCAGTCGCCAAGGTCCGAATTTCTCTCGCCAAGGTCAGCATTTCTCTCGCCAAGGTCAACAGAAGAATAATCGTGGATCCAAACCAAATTTCCACAATTTCAATCGAAGAACTTCCTGTTAAATTTACCGTCAATCTGATCATGAGGCTATTGATTGTCTGCATCGTCTGAATCCTAACTATGGTACCAAGCATTCACAAACTGCATATCATGCGAATACTGCTTCCAATGCTTTCACTCCTTCCACTGCTTCCAATGCTCCCACATGGCTTCTTGATACCGGTGCCAGTTCTCATATGACCAACTCGTATACAAATCTTCAAAGTCCTGAACCCTACAGTGGTCCTGATCAAGTTTATATTGGCGATGGCAAAGGTTTGCCTATCACTCATTCTGGTTCTTCTTGTCTTCCTACCTCTACTCATACTTTTGATTTGCACAATGTGTTGCATGTTCCTGATCTGAAACAAGATTTGATTTCTGCCAATCGATTTATTGTTGATAACTGGTGCTCCATTCATCTATATCCTTTTCACTTCCTTGTGAAGGATCTTACTTCGGGGAAGGAGCTTTTTAAGGGTCCTGTCAAAGCTGGCTTCTATCCTTTTCTTGCACCTCCTGTTGCAGACAATCATCAACCTTATGTGACCAGTACTACAGCTTCTCAGGGCATTTGGCATCAACGCTTAGGCCATCCATCATTCAAGATTTTACATAAACTAGGTTCTCAGTCTCGTATCTCTTGTTCAGATCACATTCATAAATTTGTATGCTCTAGTTGTGCTTTAGGCAAATGTTCTCGCAAACCATTTACCTCTGTTTCTTGTACAACAACCAAGCCTCTTGAGCTGTTGCATACTGATGTATGGGGTCCTGCGCCCGTTCCTTCTGTTAATGGATTTCGATATTATCTTCTATTGGTTGATGACTTTTCCAAGTATTCATGGTTCTTTCCACTGAAATATAAATCTGAGGTTTTCAGTACCTTTGTTCACTTCAAATCTGTGGTTGAAAATCTCTTGGGTTTCAAGGTTATTACTCTGCGATCTGATTGTGGTGGAGAGTTTGTTAATCATCAATTTTCTGATTTCTTGAAGACACATGGGATCTCTCATCAACTGAGCTGCCCTCATACTCCAGAACAAAACGGGTGTACTGAAAGAAAGCACCGGTATTTAGTCGAAACTGCTCGGACTCTTCTTACAGCATCTCAAGTACCTCATTCTTATTGGGTTGAATCCTTCTCCACGGCTCTTTATCTCATCAATCGCATGCCTACTGGTAGTAAACTCTCTCCTTGGGAAATCTTGTTTCATAAACCCCCAGATTATACAACTTTGAAAGTTTTCGGTTGTAGGTGTTATCCTTGGCTCCAACCTTACACTTCCTCTAAACTTGATCCGAGAAGCAAAGCTTGTGTCTTTTTAGGCTATAGCCTTAATCATAAAGGTTATCGTTGTTTGGATGCTCAAACTGGGCGACTTTATATTTCTCGCCATGTTATCTTTGATGAAACCACATTTCCTTTTCATTCTTCTTCACCTCCTGTCCGTCCTTCCTCTCCAGTTCCATCTATTTTAAATTCCCCCTCCATCCCAACCTCATTAACATTTATTCATTCCTCTCCTATCTCGTTACCTATCTCTGATTCCATTCCCTTATCTCCTTCTTCTTCTACAGCTTCCTTACCACCCTCTTCTCTACCTAATATTCATCCTATGACCACTAGATCAAAATCTGGTATTTTTAAACCGAAGGCTCTTCTAGCAACTAAGCATCCTCTTCCCTCCTCTTTATCTCTTGATTACACACCTTCCACCTACCTTCAAGCCTCTAAACACCTGCCCTGGCGACAAGCTATGCAGGAAGAGTTCAATGCGCTTCTTCAAACTGGTACCTGGTCTTTGGTTCCTCCTACTTCCTCTCAGAATTTAGTAGGTTGTAAATGGGTTTTTCGTATTAAACGGAAACCTGATGGCTCAGTGGACAGATACAAAGCCCGTCTGGTTGCCAAGGGATTTCATCAGCAACAGGGCTTAGATTACAATGAGACATTCAGTCCGGTTGCCAAACCAGTCACTATCCGCATTCTCTTAACCCTTGCAGCTAAATTTGATTGGTCTATCAACCAGTTGGATGTGAGTAATGCTTTTCTGCATGGCACCCTCACTGAGTTTGTTTTTATGGTTCAACCTCTAGGGTTTGAAGATCCTACTCAACCCCATCATGTCTGTCAATTGCATAAGTCCCTGTACGGTCTCAAACAGGCTCCCCGAGCCTGGTATGCCAAGTTAACAACTGCATTACAGTCTCTTGGTTTCTCTGGATCCAACAATGATCACTCTTTATTTGTTAAGAACAGTGATTCCGTGGTCTATGTCTTGGTTTATGTGGATGATATCCTTGTCACTGGCCCTGATTCTGCAGCTTGTCAATCTGTGATTTCTCAACTCTGTGCATTATTTCCTGTTAAGGATTTGGGACTCCTGCATTATTTTCTTGGTATTGAAGTCAAGCGATCTTCTCAGGGCATCTTCATCAATCAGCCTAAATATATTCTGGATCTTCTCAAGAAGGCACACATGGATGGTGCTAAACCTTGTGTTACTCCTCTGAGTACTTCTAAATTGGATCATTCTTCTCCCTTACTGTCCAATCCTGAAGACTACAGATCCTTAGTTGGCGGCCTTCAATACTTAACCTGGACCCGACCCGATTTGTCCTTTGCAGTCAATCTCGCATGTCAGTTCATGCACACTCCTCGGGAATCACATCTTCAGGTTGTCAAGCATATTCTCAGATACTTGAAGGGCACGATTACTCTTGGTCTTTAGTTTCCCAAATGCTCTGCACCCCTCAGTATTAATAGTTTCTCAGATGCTGATTGGGCTGGTTGCCCTATTGATCGGCGTTCCACAGGTGGTTTTTGTATTTTTCTGGGTGATTCTCTTATTAGTTGGGGTGCCAAGAAGCAACCCACTATTGCTCGATCCTCAACTGAAGCGGAATATCGTTCTTTAGCTAATACTGCTGCTGAGTTAACTTGGATCTGCAAGCTGTTAGTTGATATTGGTCTCCTGCTTCCGTGCCCTCCTAAACTTTGGTGTGATAACATCTCTGCTCTTTCTCTTGCTAAGAATCCTCTGTTTCATGCTCGAACCAAGCATGTGGAGATTGATTATCACTTTATTCGTGAGAAAGTTTTGGCCCACTCCATCACTGTGCATTTTGTCTGTACACAGGATCAAACTGCCGACATATGTACTAAGGCTTTATCCAAGGATCGGTTTCTTTTTCTCCGTGACAAACTCTCACTTCGGCTACCTCAGCTTAGTTTGAGGGGGGATGTTAAGGGTAATTAAGTAAAGTTTGTTTTACTTTACTTAGCTAGTAAGATAAGTAGTGAGGATATATGTAAATGATGGTATATATATACCAAGTGTAATATTATTGAGAAATACAATTTCACAATTTTATTTCTTCTCTCTCTCTCTAAACTCTCACAGTGTATACCTAACCAAAATGACATTTATAGAGAAGCATGCATGTTATGTATTTACTTATTTCTTTAATAGATTATACCTATTTTTAATTTTTTAATTACAAGTGATTACTACTTGGTTTATGATGTGAAGGATTTGAACTCGGCTAATAACGCAGTAGGTTGAAGATGAATGCTCTATTTAGTAGGCAATCCACTACTTTTCTATGTACACCTGATTTGCGTGGCTTATTATCATAATAATCTGTCTCCCTCTTGGGCTTGTAAACCAAGATTCAAATCATAGAAAATATGAACCATGTGATTCATTCCATATGTTGTCAAGTCTTGTCCTCTTTTATTTGGAGTTTGCATTCATGCGGTTTATGATAGAACCCCACTTCAACCTTTACTCAAATGTAAGATATACTAACAAAAACACTAACACAATCAAATATTCATTCCTCTTTGCATCTGCACATATCGCAGCTTATATAGCTGGTTACAGGCTAAAGAGATCCAACTCAACAATTGACACCTGGCTAACTAAGTGATGCCACTTGGCATCCTAACATTACCCCTCCCTTAGAAATCAACCTTGTCCTCAAGGTATAGCTTTAAAAATTCCAATAGCATTCTTTTGATTATGATTTGGAAATGGATCCAACTACCTATAGGTTGATCTAGAGACAATGAGCAACATAAGCCAGTAGCATATAGCAGCAGCATTCCTATTAATTTTTCAAATTTTCTTTGAAAGGTTGAACCTTGTCAATAGGAAACTCCAACTTCTTAGCAATATCACCTGTGGAGATGGATTCCTTAAAAGTAAACTCATTTGCATGCACATCCAGCTCGGCTAAACCCCCTGATGAAAAGGCTGACTTTATGAGATCACCACACCAACAGTATGAAAGAACATGAACATTTGCATTCAAGTTTTCACTCTTGACAATTTTCTTGACAATTTTTTGGAAGAAATTAATACAACCATCTTGAAGAATGAGATGTTCACCAGCTCTTTTCACACCCTCCCAAAAAGATGAGCAATGGTATTGACCATAGAGAAATCTTAATTGCTTTGCTTCCCCACATTCTGTTTCCTTACAATCATTAATGCGGCCCTTATTTCCCATAATCCAATTTTCACATATGGAGAGCAGTAGCAAACAAATAACCCTTCTCACGTCCATCGGAAGCTTGCGCAAGTAAAAGTTAGAGTCTCCAACTTGTATGATCATATCATTTGCCACTGAAACGCTACACCCATTTTCCAGCTTTAGCATGTACTGTGCACCAATGAAAGCTACATCCAACTTCCTCTGCTCAGCATCATTTTTTACTGAATTTGGAGCCTCCACCTTTAGCCCGAATGCCCTTCCAGTAGCACATATCACGATTGAGAACAATAAAGCAACTTGAAAACCACATTTTATCAAACAGATTGAAAGCAAGAAAAGTCGTCGCAATAGGTACAATCAAGGGGTCAGTTTCTTCCAAAAAAATCCTCTTTCTCGCATTAAGAACAAAACCCAACTCACAGATTGCTAAGAAATCCATTGAATTGAATTCAGAGAGAAAAATAGTTCCACATTTATCACGAATTCCTTTATGGTAGGTGAACTGAAAACTAACAGAAACAACTGCCTCATTAAAAAACCCACCAAAAGGCTGCAGTGCATCAAACAGTTGAGCAGAAGCATTTTCTTGCACCAAAATGGTTTCAACTTTTCCAGTAGATTTCGAATCAAGGAGCCTTTGAATAGTTGGTCCGCCTTTGTCAAGAATGAACTCATGGAAGCTAAGCTTCAAAGAAACAAATTTGACTGTTGGCTGCAGTCCAACAAACACATGGTGGCCATACATTCCAACCATTCTTTTTGGCATGCATTCCCAAGAATTGATGGCTGTGGATTCATAAACTGATAGAAACCCACAAAACCCACTACCATTATCTTGGATTCATCACTTTTCTTATCACAAAAATTTGAAACAACCCGTTTAATTTCGTCCCAAAGATCCGTAGTGTCATTTTTCAAGAATTCACCATCAAAAACAAGAAATTTAAAATTGTAAGCATCTTTGACCTGAAATTTGGAAGTAAAATGCCCAGTAATAACTGTACCTCCCGAGTCAGAAATCATCATATGATAGCCTAATTGAAGAACACAATTATTTGTTGAGTGTGGCAATTCGTCGAACACGTTGTGGCCCAAGTGAACCCCTGTTCGCTCCCTAAATCCGCCATGGGCATCGCGGTTAAGTTGGGGATTTACTCACATATGAGATTGGTGGGGTGCGGGCGTGCCACTACTAGATGCCGCTAGTAGACGAGATTTGAATGATTGAGGTTGCGCCTTTTGACTTCAAATCAAGAGATTGTGCCATTAAGTAAGAGTGACTCAAATCAAGGTTCTTTGTTTGCCTTAAAAATAAGGACTTTACTTATGTTTGTACCATACTTGACCACTCTCGAAACTACTGAGCACCGGTCAACGTTATACTTTTAAGGACCCAGAACAGTTTCCCTCCAACCAGGAGGCCAATCACAACGCGACACGTGTCAACATCAGAAGCCAATCATAGCGCGACACGTGTCAACATTAGAAGTCAATCACATCACGACACGTGTCAATGTTAGAATGAAACTAGAAACTCTCTTCTATAATAGAGATCATTCTCTCACAATATTTCCTAATGTCATTTGTACTAAATCATTCACTAGTACTCACTAAAAGAGAGCTTGAACCTATGTACTTGTGTAAACCCTTCACAATTAATGAGAACTCCTCTACTCCGTGGACGTAGCCAATCTGGGTGAACCAGGTACATCTTGTGTTTGTTTCCCTGTCTCTATCCATTTACATATTTATCCATACCAGTGACTGGAGCAATCTAGCAAAGGTCACAAACTTAACACTTTCTGTTGTACCAAAGTGCTCACCGATTTTGTGCATCAACATTTGGCGCCGTCTGTGGGAACGACACTTATTCCCACTCTCTTCAGCTTTGTTAAGCTGGTTTCCACCGTTCGTACACTCTCTTTTGACCAGGCATCCCTCTCTAACATAGGGAGCGAAAGAAGCCACAACACGCAGAATGACACCCCTCTTGCACTTGGTGAGAGGCAACGAAAGAATGAAGGAAAAAAGGTTGCTCTTCAAGCTAAAGTCGATGAGTTAGAAGCTCAGAACAACAAGATAGCAATGAAGAATGAGGTCCTCCAAGAGCAGTATGAGAAGCTCTTTGAGACGTTCCACGAAACTAGGCGTACTCAAACACGCGAGCTCGTTACCCCTGTGGACATCAACCATCATCTGGGTGCCCCCCAACACGGAGGGTCGCCTTCCTTCGACATGGGTATCCCTGATGAAGAGCGAGCTAATCATCAAAACATTGATGAACATGAGACATCTCTCAACCCAGCTGCTTCGACCCGAAGCAAAAGAAGTGGAGGAAGACACCTCCTTGCAGAAGGGTTTCTGAAGCAACGTCGAGATGATCCCCTCCACATATGCTCGAAGATCAATGACCCAAGGGTTTCTGAAAGACTCGGTCCCCTCCCACGACCTAGGTCAGCTGCCAATCTAGGGAAGGAATGACAGGTCCTAGAGGAACATAAAGGTACAGGGGATTCTGAGGTATTCCGACAGACTCGCCTTAGAAGTCAGTACGGCAAGTCCAAGGAAAAATCACACGCCTTTGCTCAAACTTTCCTACTTTCAAGAGGCGATGGAGACTTACGAAAGAAAATCTCAGTGGTACATGACTCCACTCAGGACCCCCTTATCCTACAGCTCATTGAGGAAGTAAACAAGTTGAAGGCCGAACATTAGGCCGAGATACTTGACTGAAACCAACCCAGGCCTCGCCCTCTCACAAGGAGGATCCTCGACATCCCCCTTCAAGCAAAGACAAAACAAAAGCTTAGTTTACAACTCTATACTGGAAGGGAAGACCCAATTGAACACACTAACCTCTTTGAGTCCACAATGGCATATCAGATGCATACCGACGAAGAGCGATGTCTTATCTTCCCCTCCACCCTCTCTGGCAGAACTCTAAACTGGTATTGCAGTCTTCCACCTAAGACAGTAGACTCATTTGAGGAACTGTGGAAACTGTTTGTCTCTCAACACATGTTCCAGACCGATCGTTTGCATTCTGCAGATGACTTGTACACTATTCGCCAGAAGCCAGACGAGTCACTACGAGAGTATGCTGGTCGTTTCAGGCATGAGTATTCTTGCTACACTAAGGCAGATGACAAGACCGCCCTCAAGGCCTTCACGGCAGGCCTACGTGATTGTTTCTTCAAGTACATGATTAATGCCAACACTTGGAAGACTTACTATGAGGTGATGGCACAAGCTTACAACCATGACTCAGCGAGGCAAGGACATATCAAGGGAAACCCCCCACAACCACCCCTTATCAACAAGTAGGGAGTGGAAGCCAAATCCAACCAAATGAGAAGACCTCGACCTTCCAAACGACAGCGGTGCCTTCCCCTGCCTTACTTAATACTTTGCCAAGTCAACAGACATATCAATCTTAGGGCAAAATGAAAGATTTTCATCCTCACCAGTCTTATTTTAGTAAAAGGAATAAGGGACACTACCGCGATAACCAAGGGTATCGCCATGATAATCCCCAACCCCAGGCAGTTAACACAGTGGGTCAAGCACGTGTCAGGACAGCCCCTACCCCGAGGTATGAGGCATACACACCTTTGAACGCCACATGCGTGGCCATTTACCCCAACATAGCACACCTGATACCGAAGCCAAAGCCGAGGCACCTGGATTACAAGCCCACGAAAAACACAGGCACGTTTTGCTCCCTGAGGAAGAAAGAGGTATCATCTACCCTCACAACGACCCACTGATCATGGAAGCTCACATAGCCAACTTTGAAGTATGACGAATCCTGGTAAACACGGGGGTTTCGGTCAATATCATGTTTGATGAAGCTTTCAGGGTACTTAATGTAGCTGAACACTTGCTCGATCGCTCGATTTCCCCTCTGATAAGCTTCTCCGGTGATATCGTGCAACCTTTGGGGATCATACACTTACCTTTCACCATTGGTACAAGCCCTTACACAGCTACCATTACCCCCAACGGCATACAATGTCATCTTTGAATGCACAAGCATCAATGATCTCAAGGCCATGGTATCCACACATATGTTGTTGATGAAATTTCCAACCCTCTATGGCAATGGTTACATCAGAGGAGATCAACTTAGTGCACGATCATGTTACAACACTTCGGTTAAGCAACAACACTTGCCTGTGCCCAAAGAAACCCTTTCTATACATGACCAAGTCATAAAGATCAGCCCAGACGAAGCCAACTTGGATATTCACGATGGCAAAAGTCAACCCCGACGATCCTCGTGATGACTCTTTCACCCAGCAAGCACAACCCGCTGAAGAGTTGGAGAAGGTCTCTATCTCAAAAGATTATCCGGATAGCATGGTAAAGATTGGTATCACCTTGTCACCACCCATTCGGTTGGCATTGATCTCTTTTTTGCAAGAGAACACTGAGGTCTTTACCTGGTCATACGAGGACATGCCAGCCATCTCTCCCAATATAATCTGTCATCGCTTAAGTATTGACCCCAAGACCAAGCCAGTGAGATAGAAGTGAAGATCTTATGACGTTGAACGGTATGAGGCAATGAAGGCAGAAGTTGAAAAACTCAAAGGTATAGGCTTCGTCCGCGAAGTCAATTATCCAACGTGGGTAGCAAATGTTGTCCTTGTTAAGAAAAATCGGACCAAGGAAAGTCTCCTGCTCCAAAAGGTCTTGTGGAGAATGTGTGTTAATTACACCGACCTAAACAAAGGATGCCCGAATGATAGCTTTCCTCTTCCTCTCATAGACAGACTTATAGACTCTAAGGCAGGGTGTGAACACCTGAGCTTCATGGATGCTTACTCAGGATACACCCAAATCCTCAAGAACCCTCCGAACCAAGAACACACAACCTTCACTACTGACAGGGGACTATATTGCTATAAAGTCATGCCCTTCGGCCTAATGAATGCAGGAGCGACTTATCAGAGATTGTTCAATTCAATGTTCGCTCAACAGATTGGGAAGAGCATGGAAGTTTACTTTGATGATATGCTAGTCAAGAGCAAACATGCTGACCAACACATCACCAACCTATCTGAAACTTTCACCATTCTGAAGAGGTATCGAATGAGGTTGAACCCCAACAAATGTGCCTTCGGCGTAGGCTCTGGCAAATTCTTAGGCTTCATGATAAGCCAACGAAACATTGAGGCTAATCCCGAGAAGATCAAAGCAATCATCGACATGAAGGAATCGGTAACTTCAAAAGACATCCAGAGCCTTACTGGTAAGGTGGCAGCCTTAACTAGGTTCATCTCTAAGGCCACAAACAGATGTGCTTCTTTCTTCAAAGCACTTAAGGGAAGTAAGAAGTACATTACATGGACTGATGAATGTGTTGAGGCATTCAAGAACCTCAAAGACTACATGAGTAAAACCCCTCTGCTCTCCAAACCTGAGGTTGGTGACACTCTTATTATCTATCTATCGGTATCGACTTCAGCAGTTAGTTCCGTTCTCATTCGAAATGATGGTAATGTCAAACAGCCTATCTACTATGCTAGCAAGGCCTTACAAGATGCGGAGACACGATACTCCAACATTGAGAAATTGGCTCTAACATTGGTCATGTCTGCTCGAAAACTTCGCCCTTACTTCCAAACACACTTCATCATTGTGCTTACCAATCATCCTCTTCAACAGATACTTCAAAGTCCTAACACTTCTGGGCGAATGATTAAATGGGCAATAGTATTAGGTGAGTTTGACATCTCCTACCAACCAAAGCCAGCTGAGAACGGCCAAGCAGTGGCAGACTTCATCGCCGAGTTCACATATCCTGTTGACATTGTTTCTATGCCTAAAGAAATGGTTTCATTACCCTCGGAAGCTCAGAAAATATAACCAACAGCCCCAACATGGAGTCTATATGTTGATGGCTCGTCCAACCAACAGGGTTGTGGAGCAGGACTAGTCCTTACAACCCCTGACAAAGTGGCGATAGAGTATGCTCTTCGTTTCAAATTCACGGTGTCGAACAATGAGGCTGAATATGAAGCCTTCCTAGCAGGCTTACGTTTGGCCAAACACCTTGGGGTTAAACGAATTGATATCTTCAGTGACTCCTAATTGGTGGTTAACCAGGTCACCAATAATTTTGACGCTAATGATAGCTCCATGGCAGCATATCTGGCACAAACACAATTGTTGCTCAAGCACTTCCACTACCAGATCACCCAAATTCCTCGAGCGGCAAACAATCATGCAGATGCTTTGGCTCACCTTACTTCAGCGGTGGAAGAAAAGATTGGAAGAAAAATTCCGGTCGAATTGTTGGCAGCACCAAGCACCATGGCTGCAGAAGTGTGCAACTTACAATAAGGGGATTGTTGGATTACCCTGATTTATGGATTCCTTGCTCATGGCACCCTTCCAAATGACAAAGTCCAAGCTAAGCAGATTTGATACAAGGCTACCCGTTACTTGATCACTAATGACAAACTCTACAAGCGAGATTTTAACCTACCATACCTAAGATGCCTTATGCCCGTAGAGGCGGAAACTGTCCTTCGGGAAATACATAGAGGAGTCTGCAGAGATCATGCTGGATCTCGGTCCCTAGCACACAAGGCTTTTCGCCAAGGATATTACTGGCCAACACTCCACCAAGATGCCATCAGAATATCCCGTTCATGTGATAAGTGTCAATGCTATGCAACTATTCCTCACTCCCCTCCCGAGCCGCTCACTCCTATGATCAGCCCTTGGCCCTTCGCCCAATAAGGACTTGATTTGATAGGCCCAATGCCTACAGGGAAGGGCAAGGTTCAATATGCAATCGTTGCAGTTGACTACTTCACAAAGTGGGCCGAAGTAGAACTCTTGGCAACCATTACTGAGGCAAAAATAGAAGACTTCGTATGGAAGAATATCCTTTGCAGATTTGGCATTCCCAATGCGATAGTCATTGACAACGGGCGACAGTTTGACAACAATAAGTTCAGGATGTTTTGCTCTAAGTTCAACATCAACTTATGTTTTGCCTCCCCAGCTTATCCCCAGTCTAATGGACAAGTTGAAGCCATCAACAAAATAATCAAGCGAACTTTGAAAACCAGCTTGGACAAGGCTAAAGGTTGTTGGCCAGAATTTGTACCCCAAGTTCTTTGGTCATACCGCACTTTGTATCGGACATCAACAGGAGAAACCCCATTCTCACTTGCCTTTGGTACAGAGGCAGTTGTCCTAGTTGAGCTTGAGCAAGCAACGTTTCAAGTCCAAAACTACGTGCAAATCGAAAATAAAAAACAACTTACCCTCAACTTAGACCTAGTCGAGGAACACAGAAACCAAGCTCACTTGAGGAATGTCGCCTACAAGCAGCGCATCTCCAACTACTATGACTAAAGGGTCAAACCTCGTTCTTTCAAAGTAGGGGACTGGGTATTGAAGAAAATATTACTCTACGACAGAGTCCTGAGTGAAGGAACACTTAGTCCAAACAAGGATGGACCACTTGAAGTTGATGGCATCAGTCGCCCTGACTCCTACAAACTTAGAAGCTCTTATGGCAAGACCATTGGCCATCCATGGAACATTGATCACTTAAAGTACTATTACAAGTAAACTCAAATTGTACAAGTGTTAAGCTTCAGCCGTTCAACATCCTATGTAACGAAGATTATTTAGAATGAATTCAATAAAGAGGTGATTTAGACAACTCCGTGCGAATCCTCTTACATTCCTAGCAATGAAGCACTCGGGTTCAAAGATTCAACATGAATGCTTCCAACATGAAACAAAGTCTAAGTATATGTCAACAAGACTATACAAATAAATGAACAGCTTCACAGTATATTCGTTCAATCATACATTCCAACACATTCATACATAAGCCAACTGTGCTTTGAAAAGGTTCAACATACTTTGTGTCATTCAACACTTGCTACAATGTGCCTAGACACCTTCCCTTATTCTCACCAACCAGGTGATGAAATGTACAACCCGTACTCTCCTTCATCCCACCAACCAGGTGATGAAATGTATAACCCGTACTCTAATATCATTTGGCAACTTGCCACTTATGCCACCAACCAGGTGATGAAATGTACAACCCGTACTCTAATATCATTTGACAACTTGCCATTCATGCCACCAACTAGGGGAAGAAGGAACTCATCCTCATGCCACCAACTAGGTGATGAAATGTGATGCAAAGTGATGAAGGAACTCACCTTCGTACCACCAACCAAGTGATGAAAGCAACTCACCATTCATTCCACCTACCAAAAGACGAGTGATACAACTTGTACATGTGAACTCCTAGCATTCACAAATAATCAAAAACCCTCAAGCATGACAACTCAACTAGGGGAGCACTTATGCCCAACAAGAGTTATAGTTACCAACAAAGTCTTATTGCAAGCCAACAACAACTTCAGTGCATGGCATACGAAGATCAAGCTATTCAGCCCTCTTGCATCAGCTTCAAACATTTCCCCTATGTAACAATGCAAACACTACAACTCATAGAAAGCTTCACACATTCTTGATCAAGATAGTGTGAAGCAAAACCAATTTATGGTGCCAACAAGAGTTTCATCAATGGAGGGCAACCATAATTCTCAAAAGCTTCACACACTTTTGATCAAGACAGTGTAAAGCAAAACCAATTTATGGTGCCAACAAGAGCTTCATCAATGGAGGGCAACCATAATTCTCAAAAGCTTCACACACTCTTGATCAAGACAGTGTGAAGCAAAACCAATTTATGGTGCCAACAAAAGCTTCATCAAAGGAGTTCAACCACAATTCTCAAAAGCTTCACACACTCTTGATCAAGACAGTGTGAAGCAAAACCAATTTATGGTGCCAACAAAAGCTTCATCAATGGAGGGCAACTACAATTCTCAAACCTTCAAAGCAAATTCAAGACTGCTCGAAGCAAATTCAATTTATATGGTTCATCCAAACCTTCGACTACTACAAGGTGTGGCTTGCATCACAATCTCTTGCTCAACAGTGTGGAAGCAAAATTTGTATATGTTGTCTTTCCCACATTTTCAAATTTCTAGTTTCCAAAAAAAAAAACAATTGAGAAATTCAACAAAGCTTCATCAATGGAGGACAACTACAAATTCTCAAAAGCTTCACACTATCTTGATCAAGATAGTGTGAAGCAAAATCAATTCATGGTACCCAACAAAAGCTTCACCCATAAAAGCTTCACCAACAAAAGCTTCAACTCCAAAGCTTCACCTACAAAGCTTCAACTTCAAAGCTTCAACACAAAAGCTTCACCCACAAAAGCTTCAACACAAAAGCTTCACCCACAAAAACTTCACCCACAAAAGCTTCACCTACAAAACCTTGACCCACAAAACCTTGACCTACAAAAGCTTGACCCACAAAAGCTTCACCTACAAAAGCTTCACCCATAAAAGCTTCACCTACAAAAGCTTCACCCATAAAAGCTTCACCCACAAAAGCTTGACCCACAAAAGTTTCACCTACAAAAGCTTGACCCACAAAAGCTTCACCTACAAAAGCTTCACTCACAAAAGCTTCGCCTACAAAGCTTCAACACAAAAGCTTCACCTATAAAAGTTTCATACTATCTTGATCAAGATAGTCTGAAGCAAAATTAATTCATGGTGCCCAACAAAGCTTCAACCTCAAAGCTTCACCTACAAAGCTTTAATATATATATATATATATATATATATATATATATATATATATTTCGGAAATTCAAAAATTAAAAATTCGAAAATTCGAAAACTCAAAAATTCAAAAATTCGAAAATTCGAAAAGAAAAAAATTTGCCTAGGCCTCCTCTTCTTTGGGCCTAACAACTTTCATAACAAATATGTATGAAGAAGGAGTTTTGGGCTACCACTTAGAAAGGAAATGCCTCATTCGTCAACTCCCTCGACCGGAGACTTAGGAGACTCCTACCATATGCTACTGCACCTTGATACTCGGAAGTCTCACGACCACTCAGTGACTTGGATTTGTCAAGTCTCCAAACGAGAAGTTTTCCTCACTCGGGAAATTAAGGGAGCACTACCTCAACCTACATGCTTCACTCACAAAGCTTCAACATACAAGCTTCAACAAAACGAAAAAATCAAAGAACTTAGTGAAGAAGGCCTTGGTGTATTTAACACAATACGTTGAAATGAAGCAAAGCTTGTTTATTGATATCTCCGATAAGTTACAAATATGTACATATACATGAATCAAAATAGACAAACAAGAGGGAGCCTTCCCAAAGGTTGCTCAGAAGAAGTCTCAGCAGTCGGCAGAGCCCCAGAAAGAGGAGGCACCAAAGGTTGATCATTTGGAGCTTCATTACGTGGTACAGCCCCAGAAGACGAAGGCAATAAATGCCTTTGGAACAAACCCACAAACCTCTGATGATCAAGTAAAATCTGGCCATCAGATTCCTGCAGCTGGTCGAGCTTCCTTTTCATATTTGTAGCATAGTCATGTGCGAGCCTATGCAACTGTTTATTCTCATGCTTGAGCCCTCTGATCTCCTGTTTGAGACTTATCACTTCAGCCACTAATGATTCAACTTGGCGGGTTCGAACCTGCATACTGAACACTGAGAGCCAGAGAATCCTTAACAGCCCATCAGATCGTTTGGAAAGTAGTCTGTTATCCTTGGGAGTGAGAAGGTTCCTGGCCACCACCGCAGCGGTCATATCATTCTTCATCACAGAGTCCCCAACGGTAAGAGGACCAATAGGGGATAAGAAGGATGGGCGCCATATGTTGTCTTGAGAAGGCATGGCTGCCTCTTCACCAAAGTTCAAGTAAAAATGACGGTCGGATGGGCCAGACATTCTCAGAAATGATAAAGGAGAAATTAGGTGCAATAAATCTCTGAAGTAAGGGGAAAATTCCTACAAGCAATAACTCTCTGAATGCACTTCTTGCACACAATTGGTGCCCTTATAAAAGAAAGGGCAACAGGGCCGTTGGTTTAAAAATCGAAGAGGCATCACTCTCTGGATTCCTAAAAGGCACCACTTTCCGCACGCAACATCAGCGCATCGGGTACCACAGACAACTTTGCCAAAGATCTCTGACAAAGTTTAGACACATAAATTTTGAAGGTCCAGTTACCCTACTATTGCCCACAAAGGTAAAGGAACAGCATCACTGCCTGATAACTAGAAAGTCCCAATGTGTGTTAACCTTTGTGCTCCGTGGCAAGGCAGACTGGCAAAAATGCCCAACCTTTACTCCCATTCGATAAAACACTCCCAACAAAATTGCTTGCTCAAAAATCGAAAAGGCACAGCTCTCCGAATCTCGAGAGCCAGACTCCCAACAAGATTACGTGCTCAAAAATCGAAGAAGCACCACCCTCCGAATCTCAAGAGCCAGACTCCCAACAGGATTACGTGCTCAAAAATCGAAGAGGCACCGCCCTCTGAATCTCAATAGTCAAACTCCCAACAGGATTACTTTTTCAAAAATGGAAGAGACACTGCTCGAGTCAGACTCCCAACAGGATTGCTTTCTCAAAAATCAAAGAGGCATCGTTCTCCGAATCTCGAGAGCTAGACTCCTAACAGGATTACTTTCTCAAAAATCGAAGAGACACTGCTCTCCGAATCTCAAGAGTCAGACTCCTAACAGGATTGTTTTCACAAAAATCGAAGAGTCACCGTTCTCTGAATCTCGAAAGCTAGATCCCCGACAGGATTTCTTGTTCGAAAACCGAAGAGGCACCGCTCTCCGAACTTCGAGAGCCAGATTTCCTTGGATAAAGCTTATCTGCAATCTTCACATGCAACATCAGCTTTCCAGATACCACATACCACTTTTTCAAAGTGCTCTGACAAAGTTAAAATACGTGAAGCTTGTAGCTCCCACTACATTGATATGACCAAGAAGGGTAAAGGAATAACACTACTACTTGTTGCTAGGGAAACTCCTATATATGTCGACCTTCATCCTCCACAGCCAGGCAGACCTGCAAATAAAAAAAAATGCTCAAATTTTCTTCACATCCGAGAGGGCACTCTCAGCAGAGTCTCTCGAAATACTCAGCTTCTTTTCCTCCTGATAATACCTCTGCAAACAAGCCACACCAGAGCAAGAGTATCTCATATCATCAGGGTTAAAAGCAAGAGTATCCCATATCATGTTTTTTCCCTGTCTTTTCCTTTGGCCTTGTTCTTACTTGCAAGACAAGGAGAAAAAGAGCAATCAGTCAGCACTTGGAATCAAGCTTCTAGTCAGGAACTGACTGCCTGGAACCCCTTGCCTGATTATTTACCTAGCATTGCTCTCGAGTACTTATCTTCAACATCTTATGCTTCCAGATAAGATACCACATCTATCTGATGAACAGATAGGGCAAGTGAGAAGGATACAAGGAAACATGTGGAGACAAGCGTAACAGAACATGTGTCGATACATCCACTACTTTGTCAACAGCAAAAGTATCCCATATCATCAGGGTCGAACGTACTCTAGATTTGATGGACTTGTTTTGACCCTCAAATTCTTGAGTCAGCCTTATACTTTTGAGGAAACCAGAAAACCCTCCAGCCCAGTTCAAGAATAAGCCTGTGGAAAGTTACTTCTTCAAAAGCAAAAGTATCTCATATCATCTCTTCTCCATTTCCTTCTCCTTATCCTTGTTATTGTTTACAACACAAGGAGAATGAGAACAATCAACCGGAAGCCAAAGTCAAACCTCTAATCCAGGTTGCTTGCTTGGAAGTCTGATTGCTTACCTTGTCTGTTACCTCCTTCAGCAAATCTCCAAGCTCGGCGACTTGGGGGACTCCTACTATAGGGTTTGTATCGCACTTGACCAAGCCCGAAACTACAAGTAAAGCTTCAAGTGAAATTGATACATTACCTTGTGCATCTTCATCGGTTAAAGATACCACCCCTAGATGGAGGAAAAGCACTTCCAGAGAAAATGCCACATCTACATATAAGACAGATAAGGCAAGTGAAAATGATACCACACTTCGGTACTTAGAAGTTTCGTGATTACCCAATGGCTTGGATCTTGCAAGTCCCCAATTGAGGAGCTTCCCTCACTCGGGAACTTAGGGGAGCACTGTTTGTACCATACTTGACCAATCCTGAAACTACTAAGCACCGGTCAATGTTATACCGTCAATGACCCAGAAGAGTTTCCCTCTAACCAAGAGGCCAATCAAAGTACGACACGTGTCGACATCAGAAGCCAATCATAGTGTGACACATGTCAACATCAGAAGCCAATCACAACACGACACGTGTCAATGTCAGAATGAAACCAGAAACTTTCTTCTATAAATAAAGATCATTCTCTCACAATATTTCCTAATGTCATTTGTATTAAATCATTCACTAGTACTCACTAAAGGAGAGCTTGAACCTATGTACTTGTGTAAACCCTTCACAATTAATGAGAACTCCTCTACTCCGTGGACGTAGCCAATCTGGGCGAACCACGTACATCTTGTGTTTGCTTCTTTGTCTTTATCCATTTACATACTTATCCATACCAGTGACCGGAGCAATCTAGCGAAGGTCACAAACTTAACACTTTCTGTTGTACCAAAGTCCTCACCGATTTTGTGCATCAACAACTTATATGGAGAGGTAGAACAATATGTAAATGACAAAGGAAAGTGAATGACTAATATTGTAGATTGCTTGTAAATTAAATGAATGAAGATGAGTTGTACATGAAAACTACAAAGAAGATCGATACTGCAAGTGAGCAGCAGAGCTAATAAACTAGATAAAAGAAGGCTTTTGGTGAAGGTTGATCCTAAAAAAGATGAATGCTTGGTGCTGACTACAGCTTCGTGTGCAAATTTGGCTTGAGTTGAGTTTGTGTATTTGTTTGTTTGATTGAGTGTCTATAATCCTTGTGCATCTGCCCCTTTAAATAGAGATCTGAAAAGAGCCACATGCTGAGAACCTTGTACTTGCCCGAAAGAAACTTGGGCAGCTTGCATTGCTTTTGCCAACTTGCATGTAGAAATAATATTTAAAAGGGAAACTTACATCTCCACCACATGTTTTTAGTACATGTCTCCCTAACTTGTAATAAACTAACAATTAAAAGAAGCAAGTTGGCTTCTTTCACATGTTCTCTGCAGGATGTCTGTATGCTTTCCAATCCATTTGTAACGGGAAAGCATGCAATTGTTGACTTGGCAAATCTCCACCACCCAAACAAATTGGAGAAACAATATTATAATGTAAAAACCCATCCACTTGCAGCCAAATATCTTTCCAAGTTAGCTTTCTTGCATATTAATCCTTCAAATACCATATTTTACCCCAATGGCCCAAATAAGTAAAAATGGGCACATTTTGGGTGCAAACAACGCCAACTCCTGATGTTGGAATTAACATATGTTTCGAATCAAGGATGAAACCCACGTCGAAACGGATCGGAAAATCTATAACAATTCCATCAGATATAGAAAAATCAGGAGACTTGAATCTTCCTTTGACAAAACCAACCCTTTCGTATCCATGATCTGTAAAATTTGACTTTTGCACATTAGATACAAGGAATGCAGAACCCATAATGCAAGCTTGAATCTTGGATTTCATGCAATCAGAATCAAGAACTGGAGAAACTATCACATAATCTTCAGCTTTCTTGTCGAGTAAATCGAAACCCTTTTCATTCTTCTCAGCCAAATTACTTCGAAAAAAACCAAAACTTTCTTGAAATTTGGAACTGGAACGAAACATTGCAGATCGTCGTCGTGGTGTTTGTCGTGGTCATGAACCTTCTTGAATTTCTTTAATATGGGTCATTGACAAGGACGAGTTTCGAGCTTGTATCTCTGACGAAACTGAGAGAAAAACTCATCGGCTTTTTCTCGGGCCCGAATCTTTTCCTCATGGAATGATTGAAGCTTGAGAATGACTTAATTCGATTTAACAACAGAGATAGGAGATGCCATTTTGGTGAACGGCAGATGCAAGTCCATATCACATTTGTCCATAAAATCGCAGCACAATTTCTCGAATCGAGCATCAGAAGAATCTTGACGAGCTTCCATGGCATCAAATTGCTAGATTAGCACGTTGAGAGTGTTGTTAATCTTAGCAAGATGGTTCTAAGATTCCATGGCTTCCTTCGTCAACGCACGATTCAATCGGCAAAAGAGAAGAGATTAAGGGATCAAGACTGGCTCGATACCAATGTTAGGTACTCAAGCCCAAGGAAGAGCCCAACCCAAATGACTAGTCCAATAGGTGGGAGGACCCCAAGGACTTAAGAACCCCTACACCCCTATAGTCGATGTGGGATCATAACATTACACCACCCTTCAGAAGCTAACGCCCACGGCGGCCCTTATTCTAGTGGCTTTCACTCTTAACGACGGCACACCCTTTGGTCGTCCCGTTAAGGTAGCTCTTTCCAGGTTGCCCCCTCCGCAGCGTCGAGAACCTAGGCTCTGATACCAATGATATAACCCCACTTCAACCTTTACTCAAATGCAAGATATACTAACAAAAACACTAACACAATCAAATATTCATTCCCCTTTGCATCTGCACATATCTCCGCTTATATAACTGGTTACATGCTAAAGAGATCCAACTCAACAATTGACACCTGGCTAACTAAGTGATGCCACTTGGCATCCTAACATTTTAGTGATATACATCGGACTCTGAATGAATGCAATAATAAAGTTAAAGTTAAGTCGACGTAATTTACTTGATATTATAACACTAGATAGAAGGTTGGATTACTGTAATTTAGTGATATACGTCTTCATCAATCGTATTCCTTGTAGCCTGTAGGACAAAGTTAATGTAATTAAGTATTTTTAGGGTAATCTGACAAAGAGCAAGTCGGTTAGCATAAGATTTATGCATTAATATGGCAAGGTAACAACTGCTTTCCTTCAAGTTTTATATTAAATTTTTGGGCAAGTTTACTAGCTCATTCGGCCAAAAATGGAGCAAGGGAAGGAAGTTTGTCCTTTGGCAGGTAGGTGGAAATTCGGGTGCACCATTAATGAATGACATATTCAAGAGAAGTTAATTTTTACACACCATTTGAATGAATGACAGCGGATATCCAAAAGCAAGTGTAGTTCACTGGTTCCACCGAATGCTACTATCTCATGAATAAAATGTGACTAATTAACCAACCAACAAAACTACTTGTTACAAATAACATCTTCTTGTTGCTTCGAAACACATAAATGTTGACTATTAAACAAAAATGTGTAAGAGAAGAAAAATGATGTCTATTTATTATTTATCAAACAAATGATTGGAGTATGTCCTTATAACCTCTCCCTCTCGAGCAATGCAGCGCAGCGAAACGAGGTCAAGGTTTTGGGAGCAACAGAGATTGAACAGTACCAAAATTAATTTAAAAAATTACAAAAAAAAAATTGTTGCCAGGAATCGGTGTACCAAAATTAATTGAAAAAATTATAAAAATTTCAGTTGCCCGGTTTTTCTGGGTGAACCGTTGGACGACCATCCAGTCCAACCCTACTAGACCACCTGTCTAGTCAAACCATATATATTATCAACCTATTATAAATAGGCAAAAGTGAGAGAGATAACATTTGCTAAAGATAAAAGCGGAATTGGTGCAATGTATCACACAAAGGATGTAGGTAGAGAGAGGAGGGAGATAGTGGTATTATTGATTTTCACTCTTGATTTGGTGTGTTGTAATGAGGTTACAAGCATCTCTCTATTTATAGGGATTTCATCCGACAACTTCTTTACATGCATGGAGAAAAACTTACCATGCTAAGACTTATACCAAAGACAAACTTACCACCTTTGGACTTTTACCAAAGACTTTTAAAGGTTGCCAAAAGTCTAACTTGGTTTGCTACCTTACATATGGGGCATTCACACTAAGTCATAACACTCCCCCTTGGATGCCCACAATATCAACATCAATTGACTTATTAAAACCTTGCTAAGGAAAACCCAGTGGGAAAAAACCGTAGCGATGGAAAAAGAGTACAACTTTGCTTGGATTATTGATATAGTGTTAAGTATGCTTATGTTGCCTCGTCAAAACCTTGATAGGAAAAACCCAATGAGAAAATTCCTAGTCGAAGGAAAAATAGTACAGCATGCATGTGCCCTGGATGCTCCCCCTGATTCTGCATTCTTCAATTAGACTGCTTGATAAGCAAACGTAATCTGATACCATGCACTAGCTTCTGAAACGTGCACTTTGGTAGAGATTTGGTGGATAGGTTTGTCAAATTTTCATTGGAACGAATTTGTCTGACTTCAATAACCTTAGCCTTCTGAAGTTCATTTGCACTGAAAAACTTTTGAGATATGTGTTTAGTCTTATCATTCTTCATGAATCCTTCATTCATTTGGGTAACACACGCTGCATTATCTTCATGAATGCTAGTTGGAGTTTCTGTCCTTGAAGGTAGACTTATGAATTCCAAATGTGATGGATCATTGATCTTAACCAAGAACATTCATGACTTTCTTTATGTAGAGTAAGTATTTCTGAGTGATTGGAAGATGTAGCAACTAATGTTTGTTTTATTGAGCGCCATGAGATCGTTGTATCTCCATTAGTGAACACATATCCAGTTTATGAGCGGGCTTTATGCGAATCAAAAAGAAAACCAACATCTGCATTAGGGGTGGGTTCAAAAAACCAAAAACCAAACCGGACCGAGGCCGAAAAAAATCGAACTGAAAAAAAATCGAACCGAAACTGTCAAACCGAACCGAACCAATATGTATATATTTAATTTTTTTTTTTTCAATATTTATAAATAGTTTAGTCATACAATCATAATAAAACAGAATATGTTGCCAATTTGGTTACAATGAAACTTTTCAAGCTAGAGTGTCACATCCCGGCCCGGGTCCACCATCGTAGCACGATATTGTCTGCTTTGGGCTTACCATTCCCTCACGGTTTTGTTTTTAGGAACTCACGAGCAACTTCCTAGTGGGTCACCCATCCTGGGAGTGCTCTGGCCTCCTTTTCGCTTAACTTCGAAGTACCTACGGAACCCGAAGCTAGTGAGCTCCCAAAAGGCCTCGTGCTAGGTAAGGATGAGAATATACATTTAAGGATCACTCCCATGGGCGATGTGGGATGTTACATAGAGCGCATAGGTTCGAACCCTTGTGCCTTCAGTATTTAGAAGAAAGTTTTTAATTTTTATAAGAAATCAACAAAACCCTTTTAACCCTAGCCACTAGGTAGCAACCGCACCTCACCTTTTCTATTTTTCATTCCCCCTCTTCTCTCTCTCATTCCCTACCTCCAGACTCCCTCAATCTCCATGTCCGTGCCTCCAATTTCTCCATTCTTCTCCATAACCCTCATCCTCCTTTATATCCCAAGCTTCATATTTGTGATACCCTCCATGTCGATGCAGAGTCTCACCCCTGTGACTAAGATCCGCGACTTCCTCTCGCCGTTTCAAGTCTTGATGACGACCCACGACTTCCTTTACAAGGTTAGTCTCATGGTAATTTCTCTCATATTCTACAGATTTTCTTTTCAATTTCATGGGTTTTGCAGATTTTCTTTTCAATTTCATAGGTTCTGCAACTTTTCAATTTCATGGGGTTTGCGATTTTCTTTTCCTTCTTTTGGAAAAATTGTTGCGATTTTCTTCTTTTCCTAGAAGAAGTGTGAAAAAAAAATTGTGTATATGTATTATGTAATATTCCTACCCATATACATACGCCGAAATAGGCTTCTTCTTCAAAATTTCTGCTATTAAACTGTTAGCCATTTCCATTGTTTTTCTCAACTCATCCTCTGAGGTTTCATAAGTGTTGCAGAGGCATGCAAGCAGGTCCACACCTTTGTTGCCTTTCCTCGCTGAATCAAACACTAATCAAATCAGCTCCAATAAAATGCCAAAATGAAAGAAGAAGATGGGGAAAACAAATGGGCGAAATTATCAAAAGTAGAAAAAAGTTTTAAAAATTGAATATCCCTCCTTGAAAATGAAAGGGAAATTATTATATGCAAAGTGGTGAAAATATTACCAAATCGTGTTGAATCATGGATGCTGAACTTTCTGAAGCGAACAAGGACGTGAATTATTAAAATTCCCTATACCAAGGAAACTCAGCAAGTAAGAAAAACAACATGTTCAAGTAGGAAGTCAAAAAGGAGATATGTATAAGGTAGGAATATTACATAATACATATACACAATGTTCTGCAACTTTTCAATTCCATGGGTTCTGCAACAATCATGTATTGATTGCGATTTTATTTTCAATTTCATTGCTATAGATAAACTCCTTCCTTTTCTTTTACAACCTTCATTTGGGTTTTGATTCATTTGATTGCTTCTTAATGAGAATTGTGAAATTGGAGAGCGTTTCGATTTGGGTTTTCCTTGATGAAATTTTTTGACTTTAGAGCTTCGAAATGCAGGAAAATAGGAAGAAGGTTTATGAGTTTCAGGTTAGTGGTTACTGATTCAGTTCATTTGGATTTTGTAGGTAGAGATGGTTTGACCCACAACATGTTGGATAACATACATGCTCACTGGAAGCGCCGAAGAGTGCAAGATTAAATGCAAAGGTGTTTGTAGAAGAAGAAAGAAAAAGAAAAAAAAAAACCGAACCGGGCCGAAACCGAACTGGAAAAAAATCGAACAGAAAATAAACCGAACTGAAAAAAATCGAAAAAAAATTGAACCGAACTGTTTCGAGCCGAACCCAGCCCTAATCTGCATACCCAACAAGATTCTGGTCATTTGTGGATTTCTTCGAGTAGAGGTGGCCCATGTGTGTTGTCCCACAAAAGTATTGTAAAACATCTTTAACTCCCTTCTAATGTTGAATTGTTGGAGCAGAACTATACCATGCTAACAAGTTGACTAAAAAAAACTATGTTTGGTCTAGTGCATTTTGCTAAATACAATAAAGCACCTATTGCACTCAAATATGGTACTTCTAACCAAGGACCATCTCATCATCTTTTTTTGGGCGAAATGGATACTTTTAATGTCAAGAAACCGAACGTCCATTGGCATGCTAAGTGGATAAGCCTTATCCATGTCAAATTGCTTTAAGACTTTTTCAATCTAAGCTGATTGATGGATCAAAATTCATTAGCACAATGCTCAATTTGCAGGCTGAGATAATATTGTTTTGGGTAAATTACATAAAACTACGTCAACTATTGGGTCATTAACAATTTCATACCTCGTCTTTAAAAAGTTTCAATGTCATACCTTATCTTCGAATTTGTTGCAATGTCATAACTCCCGTCAGTTGTCTATTAATTCATCTGTTAAATGTTGACGTGGCTTGAGACGGGGCCCATTTTCTATTAAAATAATAATTTACCCTTAAAAAAAACCACACATATCTTCCCCGACCCCCTCCCCTTCCCTGCAACCAGATCCCTTCCCATTCCCCTTCCCTGCAACCCCCGACCCATTCCCCACCCACACTAACATCTCCACCCGCCACCACCTCTTCCACCCCGCCCCCGACCCCTTCCCCACCAACGCAAATAGCTCCAACCCTCCCCACCTTCCCCATATCCTCTCTTCCTGCTTCGAATCCAAACCTTTAAGCTCTTTCACACTCGAAAGCACCGTCAGCAACGCAATCAAATACCCTTTTACCCTTTCCAGCGAGAAGTTTTCCCCAACGATAATCTGATTAATCTCCCCAAAACTCTCCTTAGTCCTTTTAATCACCCCAAAATCTCCGAGTTCGACTCCTCCCACAAACCCTCATTCAATTTCAAAAATGTTTGGTGGATTACAGATCCCTACGGCGGGATCACAGGCCCTGGAGCTATAGCAGCTGTGGAGGAGATGGGTGAAGGTGAAGGGCGAGGATCGAGTTAGAGCTATTGGCGAAAGGCGAGGATCGGGTTGGAGCTGTTAGGTGAAGGCGAAGGGCGAGGAGGCGGGGAAGGTTGGAGTTGTTGGCGTGGGTGGGGAAGGGGTCGGGGGCGGAAGAGGTGGTGGCGGGTGGAGATGTTGGCATGGGTAAGGAAGGGGTCGAGTGTTGTAGGGAAGGTGAAGGGGAAGGGGAGGGGTCGGGGAAGATGGGTGTGGTTTTTTTTTTTAAGGGTAAATTATTATTTTAATAATTTTTTAATAGAAAATTGGCCTTGTCTCATGCCACGTCAGCATTTAACAGATGAACTAACAGACAACTGACAGGAGGTATAACATTGCAACAAATTCGAAGATAAGGTATGACATTGAAACTTTTTAAAGACAATGTATGAAACTGTTAATGACCCAATAGTTGAGGTAGTTTTATGTAATTTACCCTTTTGTTTTCCTAAGGTTTTTCATTTTAAATTCGTTTTTCAAATATTCAGCAATATTGTTGAGCTCTTCAAGAGGTCCAATTCATGTCATTGACATATACTGCTATTATAGCAAATCCAGAGTTTGATCTCTTAATAAATACACAAGGACAAATGACATTATTAGTATACCCTTCCTTATTAAATACTCACTGAGACGATTAAACTACATTCATCCGTATTGTTTCAGTCTATATAATTTAATTTGATTGAGAGCATACCTCGTGGTTTGTTAGTCGTTTCAGGCAACTTGAGTCCTTCTGAGCCTTTCATATAGATATCAGTATTTAATTCTCCATATATATATATATATATATATACACGGTGATAACATCCCTAAGTCGCATATCAAGTTTTTTCTGAAACCACCAAACTTATTAAGTAACGGAATGCAATTGCATCCATTATAGGAGAGTATGTCTCCTCATAACCAATTCCAGGGCATTGTAAAAAAACCTTGTGCAACGACCCTTATATACTGGTCCAAAAACACTTCGCATTTCCAAGGAATTTAATTCTGCGTAGATTGCATCTTTCCACTTAGGCCAATATTGTCTCAATTTGCATTCATCAACAAAGCGAGGCTCAATATCATCGTTTCATATGATTTCAGTGGCTACTGGGAATGCGAACACGTCGTCGATGATTATTTCATTTCGATCACACAATTCATTATCACATGCATAATTTATGGAGATTTCTTTGCTTTCATGTACTTCTGTCTCTTCAGGGATATTTTCTTTTTCTGGAAGTACAAAATCCTGAATTGTGGATTTGTCATTCATTTACTTTTCATGAAGGATTTCATTTGGATTCAATTGTGCATTCATCTTTCTCTTTTGAGAAGTTGAATCATATGAACCTAGGGTCTACCACACTTCAGGCGTGCACTAGATGAATCATTTGTTGCCACTTTGTTTTGTCCAATAGGGACATCAATTCTTGCAAGCACATTTGCAGCTAGTATATGTGATTTTGTCACTTTTGTTGCATCATTAAATGTATTTGGTATTTGATTAGCAATACTTTGAAGATGACCGAATATTTTCACTTTATTTTCACATTGAGTGCTTCGTGAATCAAAATGAGACACGGTGGGTACATCCCATGTTAATTCTCGTCATTTTTTTGGAACGGTCTTTTCTCCCTAATGGCAGGAAAATTGTCTCATCAAAATTACAATCCACAAAACAAGTGGTAAAAATATCACCTGTCAAGGGTTCCAAATATCTAATGATAAATTGTGAATCAAAACCCACATAAATTCCCAGTCTATGCTGAGGTCCCATTTTAGTACGTTGTGGTGGTGCAATAGGCACATAAACAACACAACCAAAAAACTTGTAAATGTGAAATGTTTGGTTGATGCCCAAACACGAGTCGTACTGAGAAGTATTAATGGTTGGCAACAGGTCTTAGTCGAACTAATGATACAGCATGTAAAATGGCATGTTCTCATGCAGAAACTGGCAATTTTGTTTTTATGAACAGAGTGCGAACTATTAATTGAAGTCGCTTGATAAATGTTTTTGTTAAATCATTTTGAGTATGGACATGAGGAACATGGGTGTTCAACATCATGCCTAGTGTCATGCAATAATGATCTAAAGTTTGAGATGTAAATTCATTAACGTTATCAAGTCGAATTGACTTAATAGGATGATTTGGGAACTGTGCTTGTAATTTAATTATCTGAGTAAGAAGTTTCACAAAAGCTACATTTCAAGTAGACAAGAGGCAAACATGTGACCATTGGGTAGATGCATCAACCAAAATCATAAAATATTGGAATGGCCCACAAGGTGGTTGAATAAGCCCACAAATATACCCTTGAATTTACAAAAGTGATGAGGATTCAGCATTAATCTTTGATTATGATGGTAGAATTACTAACTTCCCTTGAGAACAAGCCTTGCAAGGGTTATCATTTGATATAGCAATATGTCTGCTCAATAATGTATGTCCATTAGAGTTGGTAATGATCCTATGCATCATGATGGATTCTGGATGACCTAGATGGTCATGTCAAAGCATGTAAATTTTTTTATCAATGAACTTTTGGTTCAGGCAATATGTGCGTCAATTGTCTTTATGTATACATAATACAATTCACTCGATAAACCACGCAACTTTTCCAATGCATGCTTCTAGGTATCATTGGAAGTAATGCATTGATATTCCACATTTTCTGCACTTATCGTTTCAATGTGGTATCCATCCAAACGTATATCTTTAACACTCAACAAATTTCGAGTAGATCGAGTAACATACAATGCATTTGTATGGACAACATTATTTCATTTGGTAACATGACCTGGACTTTTCCTAAGCCTTCCATTACATCTTATTTTCCTAATATTGTTGTTACCTTTACTTTTGTAAGCATCAAGCTTGAGAAATATTTACAATCTCGAAGTATTGTATGTGTGGTTGCGCTGTCTGCAAGACAAATATTTATGTCATTACTCTTGCTTTGAGAACAACAATAGTTTTTATCCATGCTTTTGAGCAAGAGAATAGAGCTAATTTATTCATAATAAAAAAGAAATTACAATGCCACTTTTTATTTAATTGAGATACAAGTTTTAAATGACAAGTTCATATAATAAAGTAAGAGTACATTAAGCATAAAATTTAATCGAACCGATATACTTCATTCCCTCTTTCTGCAACAAAGTCTAAAACATCTAGATGAGTTGTGTTCAATTGGCCTGATAAATCGAACATTGGATCAGATATATCCATTGGTTTAGCATGGTCTATGAAATTGGTTTCAACATTCTTTTCCTTAAGGGAAGCTTAATACAGATCTATTAGATGTTTTGAGGTACGGCAGGTATGCACCCAATGCCCATTGCCACCACACCTATGGCAAACTCCTTCAAGATTTCTAGGAGTGTTATTTATATGAGCTTTACCCTTGTGGCGATTTACATTTTTTAAGCTCGGGCCTGAATTATGCCTTGGACCCTAGTTGTAAAACTAGACACCATGGTTTTTGCCCTTCCCATTCCATTGGCCTCACTTGTGGCCACGTCTTCGTCTGTAATTATTGCTATGAGAGAAGGTGGTGTTTTTTTTAAGAGAAGCAGCATTCACTTCTGAAAATGGAGTCAACCCAATTAGTCGAGACTGATGATTTTTCATCAGTAGCTCATTGTTTTGTTCAATCACCAGGAGCACTGATATCAACTGGTTGTACTCAATAAATTCTTTCTCTCTATACTGCTGCTGCAGGAGCACGTTAGAGACATGAAAAGTACTTAAAGTCTTTTCCAACATATCTTCCTCAGTGATAGCCTCCCCACAAAGTTTCATTCGGGAGCTAATTCTAGACACTGTAGAGTTATACTCAGCAACCGTCTTAAAATCCTGGATTCTCAAGTATGTCCATTTATAATGACCTTTTGGAAGAATCACTGTTTTCTGGTGATTATATATGTTTCTCAGTGCATCTGAGAGAGTTACTGGATCTTTAACTGTTATATACTTGCACTTTAATCCTTCATCAAGGTGGCAACGAATAAAAATCATGGCTTTCGCCCGCTTGAGAGGATGCATTGTTTCCCTCCTTGATGGTTTCTCCAAGATTTCCTGCCTCCAAATAGATCTTGGCATCCACTACCCAGGTAAGGTAGTTTTTCCCAGTGATATCTAGGGCAACAAAATCAAGTTTTATCAAGTTCATCATTTTTCTGAAAGAAAAATGAGATGTTTAAGAACTTGCAATAATATGAATTCTAAAGGAATGTAGTGTTAGGACTTCTAGTTCTTACAAATTTTTCATTTTGAACTTTAAGCCAAAATTATACACACTGGAAACTTCAAACTCGAGATTTACATAATTTAAACATTAATAAGCGATTATACCGCACCACTTAAACAGCATGAATATGCAGTGCAGGATGGGCGATTATACCGCACCACCTAAAATTGCAGTAAAATTAAATATGCAGTTCAAGATGGGAGATTGTACCACACCATCTAAAATTGCAGTAAAATTAACGTAAATAAACACTAGGTTAGCAATCAGGAGCTACACTAAACAAGAAATCAAAAATTAAACAATTGTTAAATTAAGGACTAGGAGAAGGCATGGTGCTAGCAACTCCTGGCAAGGAAACACCAAGCAGGTGAGGCAGAGAAAGAACAGGAACAATAAGATCCTAGGAAGAAGCATTTTGGGCGAAGGAAATGAAAACTGACTAGGGTTAGAGAGTCGTATTGATAACATATTATAAATAGGTAAAAAGTGAGAGATTTGCTAGAGATAGAAACGAAACAGATGCAGTGTATCACACAAAGTATGTAGGTAAAAGAGAGGAGGGGGATAATGGTATTATTGTATTTCACTCTTGATTTGGTGTGTTGTAATGAGGTTACAAACATCCCTCTATTTATAGGGATTTTCATCCGACAACTTCTTTACATGCATGGAGAAAAACTTACTATGCTACAACTTTTACTAAACACAAACTTACCGCCTTAGGACTTTTACCAAAAACTTTAAGGTTGTCACTAAAAGTCTAACTTGGTTTGCTACCTTACATTTGGGGCATTCACACTAAGTTCCATATCACAACCTCCCATTTTCACACACCATTTATGTATTATTTATTTTAGTGATATTGTTAATCCATAAGAAACATTCCGCAAGAAAAATTTTGTCAGAAAGGAAATTGTAATCGTGACAGGAAAAACATGAAAGAATATGCATCATATAGGAACGGCGCACCACAAATTTTGGAAGTAGCTGCCCTGTGTTTTTCTTAATATTTAGACTTTTTAGCCAAAATAGTCTCTAAGATTTGCATAACTTATCACTTTGGTCCTCGAGATTGTCTATCATCAATCATTTCTATTTTTCTGTGAATTATTATGTTAAATAAGGATTAAAATGACAAAAATACCTTTAATTTAATAAACAATAGGCCAAAATGATTTGACAAAAATTAAGGATATTTTTGTCATTTTTGTCATTTTATTCTTATTTAATAGAGATTTTTCACGGAATAATGATTGATGGTGGACAATCACGTTGACCAATTCTATCGATTTCAAATATCAAGAACCAAGGTGATGAGTTATGCAAATCTCATGGACCATTGTGGCTAAAAAGTCTAGTATTTACAAGGGTTTGGTTAAAACTCATGAGAAGTGGAGAGAAGCATCTTTTATCCTGAACTATTTTTTAGAACCCACAGCCCAGACAAACACATGCACAGAGGCATGCGTAACTCACCACATTCAAGGCTGAAGCATACGGTGAAACCAAATATCTTCGACCACCGGTGGGATATCGTATGCGATATGGCAGATTGCACCAGCTAGGCCCGATCAGTTTTGTTACTCTTAGAGCTCCAGATACGGAGATAAACCACTCCAAACATAAATGTATTCAGACAGTAGACTATAGACATCGTAAACACTTACGAGAAAGATAATATGTTTGGCATTAATACTACTTAGAAGAGACTACAGAAGCATAATAACCAAACCTTGAAGAAGGGGTAACAACATTTAACTTATCATGCTAGAAAACCGCAACAAGTAACACATCAAATCACCATATCATGCTAGAAAACATACGTAGTATGTACAAAAAGAGAGGGTACCGCATGCGATCAGATATTGTCAAGAATTTAAACTACAACATTACGAAGTTATTCATAATTCTATCAAAAAGTCATTATAAGAAATGAGCTCCTCCAAAACTTAACTTGCATCCAATAAGTAGCGAATCAAAATTCCACTTGTTCCCTATCAGCGAAACTTGAAACCTGCAGACCCTTTCAATGGATAATTAAACATGAGAATATGCTCATACTGGTCATACACTTTGCTATTGAAAAGATACATAGCAATCATAAAATGGATCTACTTGCTAACACTTGTCTTATAGTTTCAACCCGCAATTTCAAATAATTTATATGACACCATAGATTCTTCAACTTTCAAGACAGTAACATAATCCTAAACAGATCAAAGTGATTAATGAATTGTGGCACAATTTGAAGCAACACATCCATTCTTTGTTATTGAAAATAATCTAATGTTTTGAAGGATTAACAATTACAGCTTCTGAAAGCATAGGCCACAGCCACCCCAGGGGGCAGCAGTCTTTCATGCGTAATCCTACAGTAGCATACTTCAAGAAATTGCATTCTTATAGTAGTTAATTTCTGGTCTATAGCATGAAACTGCAGAAAAATAAGTGTGTGCCTCCTCTCGAAATATACAAATGCACCCCCGAATTTCTATTCCCTATCATACCCATAAAACACATACAAGCGAGAGAACATTCAAATAAAGAGAAATGATTGCTGAGAAAATTCAGAAAAAATAACGGGTACTGAAACTCACTTACCTGCCTCAACGGTGACCAGCAAGTCTCTCAAAAGTCTTGTTTAATTGAAGCTAATTTTAGAAGAACAAAGGACAATCAAAATCGTGGTTCACGAATCCAATTCCCCTTTCTCTGCTATCCCTAACCGAAATGAAATGAAATGAAGTACAAAAATCACAGGAAAGAGAGAGAGAGTCACAATACCTCTTGCTCTCTCACTCTCTCTTAAACTTGCTCTCTGTGTTCTCGTCTGCAACTTCTAGGGTTAACGGAAAACACAATACATTTGTTGCTTATGTGTTAACTCTTAGTGAGACAGGAGATAAGAGAAGGATATTAAAGTGGAACAATAGATTACTAGCAACAATCCCAGCCCTTTTACTATAAATATGATTATCTCAGCGCATCTTTATCTGTTTGTTAGAAAATAAGCTGAGGAAAAAATCTGCTTTTATTACCACTTCAGTGCTCAAACTTGACCAGAAAATTTGTTTTTCTTGACTTCACTAGTATCACCAGCTCTCGAAACTGGTCAGATTGGAAGCAGGAAATGCATGATATAACATGGGTGGTGCTATACAAACACCCATTTTTACCTCTCACACGCCCGTCTCAATTTCCGGCTGTTAGATCGAATGAATTGATGAAGATCAATGGACGAAAATTACAAGGGTGTGTGAGAGGTAAAAAGGGGTGTGTGAATAGCACTACCCTATAACATTTAGGGACCCTAACATTTAATTAAGACTCCGAAAGAGAGTACTTAAAACAAAATTCCTACTTATAAAAATTCTGCAAGATGTTTCAAACCTTACAAATAAAGAAGATCACATTTGCCTAATAACTACTAACTGCACTGAGTTCATTGTGATTTCAAATCCATTTGAGATTTTGAATGCATATATTTGGCGGCTTTGCATTCACAATAAATGGAGTATTCTCTCTATATTACTTACGTATTCATCAAAGCATTGCAAAAACACAAACAAAATGAAAGTGTCAACATGTATCAAATGGACATGGAAGCAAGCTGACGAAAATAACTTATAAAACGGACTGACAAGAACAATTTTTTTTCTTTCTATTTTCTGGTCTCAAATGACTACATTATCCAATTCATTGATTCTGGATGGATCACAAGCAATTACATGTGCAACAACGAGAGAAAGTTAAAGGAACAAATACCTTTTAATTTGTATACAGATCTCATGCTACAAAACATTAGCTTCCTCTTAATGTAATCTTTCTCTTACCAAAAACTAATGGACTATCAAAACATCAACAAATTTGTAGCTGTCCCAACAACAAAAGGCTCCATTAATAACCGAGTCAAGAAGTAAAAAACAACACCCAAAATGATAGATATGGGCAGAGCCGGCAAAGCTCGATGGTACACTGACAACAAAATAAGAGTGCACCCAAGTCCCGAAATAATGGCAAGATAACAGGCATACACAGTCATAAGGTCATACATTGCAGCTCTGCCCACAAGAACACTGTAGAAAACGAAATCCCCTAGACCAAGTTTAATACCTTTACTGAACATTTCGCTACCTTCCCTCCTCGATTGCTCTCTCTCATTCTCCAATACTGTCGTTTCAACAAGAGGAGACATTTCCTCACTAATAATTTCAGAAGCCCCACTGCCATATTGTGTAGCTCTATCAGACTGAACAATCATACTCGAATATCTTGAAGAACCACTACTTGGCGACGGCCTACCCCATGAATTATCCTCCAATAGTAATCTCTCCCCTTCATCTCTATTACCCTCACCTTCCTCGTTCGCGACCTCAACATCAACAGCGGTATACTCAGAATTACCACCATTTTCATTCTCATTTTGATTCCCATTGCCCCTGGGGACTGCCTGAAGCTCCACAGACCCAGAATCCGAAACCCCAGCAACCAAAAGCTCCAAACCGGTCCCACGACGCCCAGAATTTGGCACAGTTGGGCGGGCCTCGTAAATCAAAGCTGGGAGCTCTTCATCCCGGCTAGAGGCCAACTCCACCAAGAGCTTAAGTGGGCCGCCCGGTGCCAGCACGGCCACCAAATCATAGACGGCCAGCGCCACAAGCAAAACCCAAGTCGTCCATTCGGGCAACTTGGTAAACCAAGCCGCCACAATAATCCCCAAAGAAACCATATAAGCTTGGCGTAGAAAAATGGGAACACCGCCGGAGAAGACGGACAAGACGCCCACAACAGTGAAATTGAAAAGCAGCAAAAAGCAAGTAATGGAGTCGATGGGTATGGAGAAATGCTGGACAATGGACAAGAAAATCGAACCTCCCATGGTGCCCAGCACGAAAAAGGCGGAGAAGCGCATGTAGTTCTTCAAGAAGTTGGTGAAGTTGTAGTAGTAGAGGAGGACGAGGAGGAAGGTGACGACGGCGATGAGGACGACGAAGACCAGGGCGTTGAGGAGGGCGCCTTCGAGCTTTTGGGCGGCGGAATCGGTGGGGGTCTCGAGGTAGACGAGGTTGGCGGCGGTGCGGATCGGAGGAGCGGAGGCGGAGAAGGGATTGGAGGGAGAGAGAGCGTAGACTAAGAGAACAACAAGAAGCATGCAGATCGAGACTGGGGACATGACGCCGATGATCTCGACGCCGATCGACTCTAGGATGCTCGACTCCATCCTGGGATTTCGACGGTTGGGGCTTTCCGTCGAGCACTTGGTAGGCGTGGAGCTGTGGGTGTGAGTTTGGTTACCGCATTTTCCTTTCGTGGGAGTTTTAGGTTAAATTATAAACCACAATCTACAAATAAAATAAGCACTCAGGATATTCTAACTTGTGGCGGACAAGTTACCACTCAAAATTCTCAGTACGTAATTTCATGATTATGATTGGAAATGATCATTTAATAGATCATTCTGTAAAATCTGTTTTTCAGAAGAAAATTGTTATTAGTTCTTCAAACATCTTAAATAGATTATTCGTTTAGTCCGTTAAATGCAACATTTGAGTTGACTCAGCAATAATTTCACATAATTGAGTCTTTCACTTTGTAGATCAAGATCATCTTTACAAAACTTCATCCAAATCAGAATGTATTTTAGAATCGGTTTGATTCAAAAAAATTTTAAAATTGAATGTAAAATCAAACCAAACGAAATTAGGCGGTCTGATTAGTTGGGTTTTTTTTATTTTGTTGGCAGAAACACACCTCTCCACCTAGTTATGACTTCAAGTGCATGTTTTGATAAAATTTTGGGTAAATTACACCAAATTACCTCAATTATAGGTCGAAGCACAATCTCATACCTTATATTTAAAAAATTATAATGTCATACCTCATCTTACGAATTTGTCACAGTGTCAGACCTCCTTCAATTTTTATGTCAATTTCTCTGTTAAATGTTGATGTGGCTTGAGACAAAACCTACCCATAACCCAACTAGATTAAAAACTTCATTCAATATTAAAAATTAAAAATAAAATCATTTAAATATTTTGGTGCGTCCCACATTTTTTTATACAAATATTTAAATGATTTTATTTTAAGTTTTTAATATTTAATTAATTTTTTAATTCAATTGGGTCAGGAGTGGCCGCGCTCAATCCACAAAAGCATTTAGTAGAGAAATTAACAAAAAAATTGACGAAAATCTGATATTGCAACAAATTTATAAGATGACCTATGACATTGTAATTTTTAAAATATAAGGTATGTGATTGTTGTTTGACCTATAATTGAGATAGTTTTGTGTAATTTATCCAAAAACTTTTCAGCTGTAATATAATAAGAGAAATGACTTTGACACACAATTTTCTGCCTCTTACACACTTATGTTTACTACTAATCCTTAATTTCGTTTGATTTATTTAGTCTCCAACATGTTGGATAACGAACTACGTTTGCGAAAATTTACTATGCTTTTGTTTATGACATGCACTAAATGAAATAAAAAAAAGTTAGATGTGCAGCCAAGAATTCATCGATCAACGACCAGTGCCACTGTGCCAGGGCGCACTAAATAAATCCGATAAGTTTGTAGGAGCAAAGTAGAAATACCAGAAGTTAGCGGGTCACAACTACAGTCAAGAAGAAAATTGCAGGTTTGGTTTCCGCAAGACAGAGGCCCTAGGGTTTAAGCCAAGGTTTTTGCTCCTGTCGTCATCAACCTCTGTTGCAGTCGCACCTTGCTCCGAAAACGGCAGCGTTTGGCTGTTGAACTGCCATGGCAACCATTCAAGTAAGCTTTTAAATTCCTCTTTCTCTCTATTACTAGGGTTTATTCAATCACTGTTAATGCTCTTCTGTCGTTAGTTGATGAACAATCAAACCCAGAAAATGACCTA
Organism: Malus sylvestris; assembly: GCF_916048215.2. Classification (NCBI taxonomy): domain Eukaryota; kingdom Viridiplantae; phylum Streptophyta; class Magnoliopsida; order Rosales; family Rosaceae; genus Malus; species Malus sylvestris. The sequence continues at coordinate 5,534,131 of NC_062265.1, forward strand.
AACTCTTCTACTCCCAATTCCAAAATGCATCGCCGCCTTGCCATTTTTACCCACCAAGTTCTTACAAATTCCAATTCTATCCTCCCCACCACCACCAAGCACAACAGCACCTTCTTCCTCTGCTCCCATTTCAACCCCTCATGTCACAGGGGCAATGGGTTCGCCTCAATTCGCTTACTTTCGTACTCTCCTGTGAACCGCCGCGTACCTGATCCCGAAGACCCCTCCAATTTGATAAAAGAAGATGGCGTTTCTGTTTTATCCCAAATGTGGATTGAGAATTTTCGTGAACCTGATAGGATTGTGACTAATTTGTCCTCTTACCTTCGCCGATTCGAGTTGTGGGTATTGGCGTACCAGAAGGTTTGCGCCGATGAGATGGGTGCGTATATGCCCCGCAGTGAAATACAGAGGTCAGCGCTTGAGGACTTGTTAGCTCTTCGTAATGCTGTTCTTGACAGTAGGTTTAGGTGGGGTGCTAGACTAGAGTTCTTTATTAAATCACCCAAGGATAAGACTGAATACGAGTCTTTGTCTAAGAGGAAAATTAAGGCCATTCTGACAACTACACAACCGGCCCCATTTCAAGATAAGTTAGTGCAGGAAGTTCTGTTAATGATTTTGGAGCCAATATATGAGGGTCGGTTCTCTCAAAAGTCATTTGCGTTTAGGCCAGGGAGGAATGCACATACAGTGTTGAGGGTGATTAGGAGGAGTTTTGCAGGGTACTTGTGGTATATAAAGGGCGATTTGAGTACTATCTTGGATGGGATGAAGGTGGGTTTGGTGATAAATGCTTTGATCAGGGATGTGAGGGATAAGAAGATCATTGATTTGGTGAAGGCAGCGTTGGTTACACCAATGGTTACGAGTAAGGATGATGGAGTGGAGAAGAAGAAAAAGAAGAGAAAATATCAGAAGAAGAGGGTGTTGGCGGAGGATGAGCCGAAACCAGACCCATATTGGCTGGAGACTTTTTTTGGGTTTGCACCTGAGGAGGCAGAGAAGCTTCCTTCTTGGGGCCATTGTGGGATACTTAGCCCCCTTTTGGCTAATGTTTGTTTGGATGAACTGGACCGCTGGATGGAGGGGAAGATTAAGGACTTTTATCATCCGTCAAAGAGTGATGTCATATGGAATAGCCCGGAAGGTGAAGCAGAACATGGAAATACATCTTGGCCTGAATTTGTGCCAACAAGTGGCCCAGATAAGACCAGAAAGATGGATTACATTCGATATGGTGGTCATATTTTAATTGGTGTTCGAGGACCTCGATCAGATGCTGCCACATTGAGAAAACAGTTGATTGAGTTTGTTGATCAGAAGTATATGCTCAAGCTTGACAATGAGAGCCTCCCTATAGAACACATAACAAAGGGCATAATGTTTCTAGATCATGTGTTGTGTCGCAGAGTTGTGTACCCAACGCTTCGTTACACTGCTACTGGTGGGAAAATCATTAGTGAGAAGGGTGTAGGCACTCTTTTGTCAGTTACAGCAAGCTTGAAACAGTGCATCAAGCAATTTAGGAAGTTGAGCTTTCTAAAGGGAGACAGGGATCCAGACCCACAACCTTGTTTCAGAATGTTTCATGCCACCCAAGCTCATACAAATGCACAAATGAACAAGTTTCTGTCCACAATGGTTGAGTGGTATAGATTTGCAGATAACCGAAAAAAAATTGTGAACTTTTGCTCTTACATTTTAAGGGGTTCACTTGCGAAGCTCTATGCAGCAAAGTACAAGCTCCGTTCACGTGCAAAGGTGTACAAGATTGGTTCAAGGAATCTGAGTCGTCCTTTGAAGGAGAAGAAGGGGCAGTCACCTGAGTACCATAATTTGTTGAGGATGGGTCTTGCCGAGTCAATTGATGGGCTTCAGTATACCAGGATGTCTCTTGTTCCTGAGACAGATTACAGCCCTTTCCCAAGTAACTGGAGGCCCGATCATGAGAAGGCATTACTTGAATATATAAGGCTTGATGATCCAAAAACTATTGAGGAGCAGCGTAGGTGCATCATGGACCAAGGTCTTGTTTCACCTCAGGATTACGTTTCAATGCTTGTTTGGAACTACAAAAGGAATGCTGGCACGTTGGATCAACTTTCCTTGGTCAATAGTGGTAGCACTAACATTGAAAGAGATAAACTATTGCTGCTGGGATCGAACGAGGATAAACTTGAGCATAGGACTAAAGAAGAGGAGGAAAATGATAAACAGTTTTGTGTATCACAGATGTAAAATTTTTACTACCACAGTAATAAGGTGAAGTTATTCATGTGGCATGTCATTATGTTGGCTTTTACTGGTACGCTTGCTGGCAAGTTATAGAAATGTTAGCTGTATCGTTATTAGGGGAATGGTATATGGTTAGCTATTCTTTCTTATCAAGTTTACACTTTCTACAACTTGCACATATTTTCGTTTTGAGCGCAGAAATTTCTTGTTCATCATTTGTTCAATTGTCTTTTTACAACTTTCAGTAATCTGTTGAGTTTTCAATTCCATAATTTCTTCTGTTTCCTTTTTTCACTTTTTGGGATGTAGAATAACATGCTTGATATTTTACTTTATTGCCAATGCTGGAGTTGTAGTCATTTACAAAGTTGATCTAGGAATTCTCATCTTGTGGTCAAGAAACGAAAGAGATGAGTTCAGTTACAAAGTTACAAACACTTTATGAAACTGTAAGTACCCAGCGTGAATTAACTTACAAACAACCATTAATAAAAATGTAGATTTCCTTTTGTTTTGTTAGTCTGTTCATTTATAGCACATGTTTTCTGTATTAGTGTTGTTCTTTTGAGATCAAATGCAACTATCTTTAAAGCTGTATTTCCTGCAATAAACTTTGCAATTTTTTTAATTGTTGTACTACCCCGAGATGCATAGAAGAACTGAGAATTAATGGACAAACAAGGATTGAATGCGCCCCTCTACCATATCTGTACAAATAGGCCTGACATATCTAACATTCTTAAGGAGTAAACTAGTTGTGTAAGTTCCAAAATCTGGAAAATCATGTTATTTGTCCGTACGTTGTGTGATATCCTTCTAGATTACCTTTTGATTTCATTCAACGTTGCAGTGACTTGTTTATATTTGTATAAATTAGGAGTTTCAAACGTTCTAAAGAGATCTATTCTGGCTGGTGCCCACAGAAAAGGAGGAATGTTTTCTTTGGGGTTCATCTATTGTTTGGAAGAGGGTAGGGTTTCAATAAGAGGATGCCCTGGGTTGCCGGATTCATTCTCATCCTGATCCACCATGGATTTTAGGGATTTTAGCCATTAGATTTGAATTCCATAACTATTAGATCCTCTGTTTTCAATCTCAGCCATTCACTTTTCATACCACTTAGTGCTATGTACTGTTGAAGAAAAATTGGAAGAATAGATAGAAGGTTTTAAACTCATATTTTGATGTTTTTCTGTCTGAGTTTTTTCTTTTTTAATTTCTGCTTTGTTAGGTGACGTGAATATAGAACATTTGTCATGTTGGAGGTTTGTACTTTCAGCGATCTTTTGGTAAAGGTAGCAATTATGCAGATTGCGGGAGAGATTGTTAAAGGGGTCTCTTGTTAATTCTACTCTGTTGAACAAGTGTGGTCACTGAATGATAGGTATATGACTTTTATACGAGTGCTTAAACCGTTTAATTTTGAGAGTTTAATCAGGCTCATAAAGCCGTTAACGATCCTCTTTGATATGTTATCGGCCTGTTTAGATTAAACTTACAGGTGCTGCATATGTTGTTAGCAGTCCTCCCTTGTATTCTTACTCTACTGAAACAGATTGGATTTTACCTTGTTTTGATTTCCAAGTTTCTAGCCAATATCCAAGTTGAGTTTAGTCCTGCCCAGCTGAACTATCAACTAGCTAGTTGATTTAGTTGTTTGTCTCTTCAACTTGTTAGAACGAGTCCATATTGACGACATATCGACCATCCCGTTGAGAAGGGCAATCACGGTCAATTGTTCATAAAGTGGGATACTCAATTTGATATGGTACTGTATTGATATGGGATGTCAATTTGGTGTCGATTATGAATATTTATACGTTCTCTCAACATGTTGTTTATATAGATGTCGAAATTAGTGTCAATATATCTTGATATGTTGTCGAGTATAACGCTCCATAAACAGTGAGGCGGGATCCCTTTGAGAAGGGCCTCGTGTGATCAAGCAGTCTACCAGTAGAGCGGGAGATTTGACATACGAAGTAAAGTGCCTTGAAGCTTCGCAGATTCAGCCCTACGCATGATCAACTTTTTGACGAGCCTTTTTCTTGTCATAAAATTTGTCATATGGCAGGCCAAGCCAATAATATGTGGGGGTGCTTATTAAATTAGAAAAATGATATCCACACACTTATTTTTACTTCTCATACACATTTGTATGTTTTTTTGTCATTAATCTTCTTCAATTCATTTGATCCAACGGCCGAAAATTGAAAGGAATGTGTGAGAAGTAAAAACTGAGGGTGTGGATAACACTACCTTTAATTTAATGTCCAAAAACTTAGTTTTACATTCGATTATACAGAGAAACTGTTAACAGTTAATTTGATTATTAGGATCATATTACAGCACAAAGTATGTTTCTCTAGCTGCATATAACGGGTACATGCAAAGGAAGAGACACGTAACTCAGTTGGCTAAGACATTTACCCCTTGCACCCGAATTCCAAGCTCAATTTTCCTTTCCATCAATATCGCTTGTGCAATAAATAAAAAATCATGTACTGAAGAATTAATATCGCTTGTGCAATAAATAAAAAATCATGTACTGAAGAATTAAAAATCCAGATAATTCCAGAGCTCTTATTCCACCTGAGAAATAATCAAGTTGCTGTAGACTTTGAGTAATTAAGCAAGTGACTTATGCAGAGTACAATATCACATAACTGAAAAAGATTGTAATTCTCATTTGTCAGTGGAGACACTTCACCTTCCTTCTCCTTAAACCCTCCCTCACATGTAGTTGTTGCTTCCATGACTGTACTCACCCAGGTATTCGCCGTGCCATAATCCTCACTCAGAAATGCTCCGATCGCATCCGCCAACGTTGTGATCGCGTCCGAGTATAGCTGCAAGCAATCCTTCAAGCAAACCAGAGCAAAAGGATCCAAACTTTTGTTATTCGACAACTCCTTTATGGTCGAAAGCGTGTTGGTTGCATTGTGCAGTGCCAGCTCCATTGCTATCACTGCCAGTCCTTGAAGATTAGTCACATGGCTGACAGGCACTGCTTGGAGAGAAGCTGCACAAACGTTGTAGCTAAGCACGTCGGATTCAGCTGCGCATTTTTCGCAGGTTTGGGTGATTATGTCAACGGATATTGCAACGGCGGAGAGTTTTTCGTGAGGAATCATCAGGAAAAACAAGAAGCAGCACAAAGAGATTGAAAAGGAAGAAATGCGATGCATTTTTCCTTTGCTTTTGGCTTTCTTGCTGATACCAAGTGAGGTGTGTATGGTTCTAAAAATGGAATCCGGTTTGCAGAAAAGTATATAGAGGAAGCTTCCTGGATTTGTAGCACTTGTTCTCTTTTGTCTTCTGCTTCCTTGTTAACTGATCACGCAATCTATTATACTAGTTAACTGGTTTACTGATGTGTGAGTTTCTTCTTTTTTAACAATGCCGTATTCTATTTTAGACTGCCTTAATTAACGGAAAGTCGGATTCAATCATGAGTCGGATTCACATTACGTTAGAAAGGTGCTATAAAAGCCAATCGAGATGATACATTAAGAACATTTTACATATTAAACTAATTTAGTTTAATCTAAGGGCAAATATTATTGTTTAAAGTTGTCTCATTAAATGTTATACACCTAAACAATAAGACTTAAGAATATGTGATAGAGAGAATGTAATGTAACAAAGTTAGATTCATGAGACCTTTCTTTCTCAAACACATATTCTAAACATTCATGATCATATGATCGCTAATTTGGGACTAACAATCAAGTACGATAACATCATACTATGTCTTTTCTCTTCAGAGAGTGACTGGTCACAAATCATTGGTCTAAAAGACACCAAGGCAAATATGTAGGTCCTCAATAGAGAATGAGTTCAACGAACATCATCAAAGAGGACAAGAGCGGAGCCACGAATTTTTTCTTGGGTGGGCTAGCTGAAATTAATACCATAAAATCATATGTTTATTTTTTTCTTTTGCTTATAAAAACTATATAATAATCAATATAAAAGAATAATAATAGAATATAAACTATTCTCAAAATCATAACCCTAACCGCCAAATTCAAGGACCGTATAAATAATATTACCTGCTAAATAAATAAATAAGTAAATAAAGAGATTAAGAATGTACCAAAGGTTACATTCATTGAAAAATCGCAATGGAAAGTAAGGAATTGCAGAGATAGGGATTTAATTGTGGACTAAAAAAATTCTTTTTCTTTCTTGGGTAAGAAGCAAATAGCCTAAATCGCATAGAGTAAATGGTCTTTTTCTTTAACAACTAGGATAAAATGGGGGAGGAGAGATAGAACTAATTTATTATTAAAAAGTATTATTTATTACGTATCCTCAACTAAATATATATGAAATAATAACCTATATTGAAATTGAGTATGCTAATATGCTACATGCATTAACATAAGCCATTAAGGTATAAGTTTAAAAAAGGATAGCGCTATTCTAAATAGCCTATTCTTACCCATATTTACCTCCTACACGCCCTTATTAATTTTTGTCATTCATCTTCTTCAATTCATTCGATCCAAAAGTCAAAAATGAAGAGAAATGTGTGAGAAATAAAAATGGGTCTGTGGATAACATTACACTTACAAAAAACCTCCCTAGGCTATAGCCCACCTTAGCCTTGTGGGTTGCTCCGCCCATGAAAGAGGAGTTCTTGTACTCATGTTATATGAGAACTCACTAGTTGAAATAATAAAAAGTAGTCATGTGACCCGAGTCACCACAATTATCTTGTGGGTACGTCTTTGGTGATTTAATGATGCGTCATAACCCCAAGGTTTGCTAATGAAGAGAAACCAAAAACTCTCATCTCCTTTCACCATAGCCGGCCCCAAGGAGGAAGTTCACTAGCATGAATCTTCCTCCTAGGTTACTCATCTCCTCTTCACATCTCTCGCCTTGTTATGGAGAAATTAGAGGTTTCCTCCCTTGGAAACTTTGGAGATTTTATTCATCAGGAATCCATGGAGAAAGAAGCAAAAGAATGAAGGGCCTCTCTTGGGCGATTAGCATTTGCCCATGCAAATAGAAATCTACTATCATGAATTCTCAACTATTTCTTATAGATCTAGACCTGGCATTTTTCACCCGACCCGTTAACCCGGCCCGACCCGACCCGACCCGTTAAAATTAGTATTCGGGTGGGTGGTTAACGGGTCGGTTTGGGTGAACCCGCAAAACCAGTTTACCACCCGTTAAGACCCGTTAGTAAGGACTTTTGTGTAATTTCAACAGTCTTAATAGAACTTGAAGTAGGTTTCTGGTGTTTCGTCAAGCCCTCTTTGTGCACTAGGTCAAAATGCCTGGAAATTGTCACTTTTTCGTGGAGTGGAAAGAGCACTTTGTTTCGCAAGAGATGGGCAACCGTGTGGTTCACTATTTCTTGAAGGATTCTTCTGGAGAATCCATTCTTGCAGTTGTGGGTACTAAGAGGAGTGTTAGGCACATGTTCTATGTTGTTTCTGAGGAGTTTTTGCAAGTGCACGGAATCGAGAGCTTCAATAGTGCCAACTTTAAATGGAGGTCAAGAAGGGAAGTTGTGGATTGGCTTACATTTATGCTGTCAAAGCAGCTTATTCGTGGGAAAAAAAAAAAAAAAAAAAAAAGGTTAACGGGTGAAACGGGTTGAAACGGGTGACCCGTTAGCTTAACGGGTTGGGTTCGGGTGACCCGTTAAGCTTAACGGGTTGAGTTCGGATGACCCGTTAGCTTAACGGGTCGGGTTGAACCCGACCCAAACCTAATAAACCCGACCCGTTTACAGGTCTATGTAGATCTAAATTGAGTCTTGGTTCACCACACAAGTAGCCTTTGAATATCATGCGTAAGATTTGTTTGAAGTGCATATGAACATGCTTCCGCCTTTCAATTGTTAATTAGCTCTATGTATGTTGCTCAAATGATCTTAGTTTAGCCAAATTTTTCCTTCAACGTACAATCTCATACGCCCTCTCACATGTGACGAATTTTTTAGGCCAACATGCGGCCAATTTTAATTGAGTGATGGTTTAATATGTGGGCAAACCTTCCACTCCAAAACCAATTAGCAAATAGCAATCAAGACAATGATGCTACATTCGTTTTATTATCTCACCATCTACACGTCTAAGTTTTTACTTCTCACACACATTTGTTAAATTTTTTTTGTCATTAATCTTCTTCAATTCATCAAATCCAATGGCCGAAAATTCGAAGGGATGTGTGAGAAGTAAAAACGAGAGTGTGGATGGCACCACCTTTAATTTAATGTCCAAAAACTTAGTTTTACATACGATTATACAGAGAAAATGTTACAGTTAATTTGATTATTAGGATCATAGTACAACACAAAGTATGTTTCTTTAGCTGCATATAACGGGTACATGCAAAGGAAAAGAAATGTAACTCAGATGGCTAAGACATTTACCCCTTGCACCCGAATTCCGAGCTCAATTTTCCTTTCCATCAATATCGCTTGTGCAATAAATAAAAAATCATGTACTGAAGAATTAAAAATCCAGATAATTGCAGAGCTCTTATTCCACCTGAGAAATAATCAAGTTGCTGTAGACTTTGAGTAATTAAGCAAGTTACTTATGCAGAGTACAATATCACATAACTGAAAAAGATTGTAATTCTCATTTGTCAATGGAGACACTTCACCTTCCTTCTCCTTAAACCCTCCCTCACATGTAGTTGTTGCTTCCATGACTGTACTCACCCAGGTATTCGCCGTGCCGTAATCCTCACTCAGAAATGCTCCGATCGCATCCGCCAACGTTGTGATCGCGTCCGAGTATAGCTGCAAGCAATCCTTCAAGCAAACCAGAGCAAAAGGATCCAAACTTTTGTTATTCGACAACTCCTTTATGGTCGAAAGCGTGTTGGTTGCATTGTGCAGTGCCAGCTCCATTGCTATCACTGCCAGTCCTTGAAGATTAGTCACATGGCTGACAGGCACTGCTTGAAGAGAAGCTGCACAAACGTTGTAGCTAAGCACGTCGGATTCAGCTGCGCATTTTTCGCAGGTTTGGGTGATTATGTCAACGGATATTGCAACGGCGGAGAGTTTTTCGTGAGGAATCATCAGGAAAAACAAGAAGCCGCACAAAGAGATTGAAAAGGAAGAAATGCGATGCATTTTTCCTTTGCTTTTGGCTTTCTTGTTAATACCAAGTGAGGTATGGTTCTAAAAATGGAATCTGGTTTGCAGAAAAGTATATAGAGGAAGCTTCCTGGATTTGTGGTACTTGTTCTCTTTTTTCTTCTGCTTCCTTGTTAACTGATCACGCAATCTATTATACTAGTTAGCTGGTGTACTGATGTGCCAGTTTCTTCTTCTTTTTAAAATGCCGTATTCTATTTTAAACTACTTTAATTAACGGAAAGCCGGATGCAATCTTGAGTCTGGAGAGCCTAGCATGTAGGCCTAGCAAACGGATCGTGTCAGTCGTGTTCGTGTTGTTTTCGTGTAACACCTGTTATCTTAACGGGTCGTGTCGTGTCACATCCGTTACCTTAACGGGTCCTTAACAGGTCGGGTCACTTTACCCAACGGGTAAAGTGACCCGACCCGTTATAACCCGTTAAGAAAAATATTTTTTTTTCTTAAATTTGCACATACCACACATTGTCACATAAATATTACTTCAAAACATTAAAACACATTTGTCGTTTAAGTACTACATCTATACTTAAAAATAAGAGCCTCATAAAAAATATATTCATACACTACTAATCTATTACAAATATTAAATGTGCAATGATATGCAAAATGAAAGCGTTTTTGTTTTCAAGGTTGTGAAGCCTTTCTCAAAAGTTTAAACATTACCAATGGAACTCAAAGCTTAATGAAAGTGACCCACTAGTGTGTTTATTCGTACTTTCATTAAGTATAACATAAGATTTTGTGGTATCCACTAGTGTAAATATTTTAAATTGAAGATCGAATTCATTCATTGTATTCATATAGGATCAAGGAGTGTAGTTGTAAAAAATCATCAAAATCGGAGTTAAAATAACCGTTAAATTGTGATTTTTCGTTTATAACCGTCGAAAAATTTTATCCCATTACTTAATCTTAAAATGTTTGTTTTTTGCAATTTTTTGCGTATGCGATCTCGAAGCATATACAAACAAGTATGATGGTTAGATCATTGAAACTAGTTTCGTAGAATGCGTATCCCATCAAAACAATAGATTAACTAACACTTAAGAGTTTATTTTTACTTTCATTAAGTATAACATAAGATTTTGTGATATCCACTAATGTAAATATTTTAAATTGAAGATCGAATTCATTCATTGTATTCATATAGGGTCAATGAGTGTAGCTGTAAAAACTCATCAAAATCGGAGTTAAAATAACCGTTAAATCGTGATTTTTCGTTTATAACCGTCGAAAAGTTTTGTCTCGTTACTTGATCTTTGAATGTTTGTTTTTCGCAATTTTTGGCATATGCAATCTCGAAGTATATACAAACATGTTTGATGGTTGGATCATTGAAACTAGTTTCGTAGAATGCGTATCCCATCAAAACAATAGATTCACTAACACTTAAGAGTTTATTCTTACTTTCATTAAGTATAACATAAGATTTTGTGGTATCCACTAATGTAAATATTTTAAATTGAAGATCGAATTCATTCATTGTATTCATATAGGGTCAATGAGTGTAGCTGTAAAAAATCATCAAAATCGGAGTTAAAATAACCGTTAAATCGTGATTTTTCGTTTATAACCGTCAAAAAGTTTTGTCTCGTTACTTGATCTTTGAATGTTTGTTTTTCGCAATTTTTGGCATATGCAATCTCGAAGTATATACAAACATGTTTGATGGTTGGATCATTGAAACTAGTTTCGTAGAATGCGTATCCCATCAAAACAATAGATTCACTAACACTTAAAGAGTTTATTCATACTTTCATTAAGTATAACATAAGATTTTGTGGTATCCACTAATGTAAATATTTTAAATTGAAGATCGAATTCATTCATTGTATTCATATAGGGTCAAGGAGTGTAGCTGTACAAAATTATCAAAATCGAAGTTAAAATAACTGTTAAATCGTGATTTTTCGTTTATAACCGTCGAAAAGTTTTGTCCTGTTACTTGATCTCTGAATGTTTGTTTTTTGCAATTTTTGGCGTATGCGATCTCGAAGTATATACAAACATGTTTGACAGTTGGATCGTTGAAACTAGTTTCGTAGAATGCGTATCCCATCAAAACAATAGATTCACTAACACTTAAAAGTTTATTCATACTTTCATCAAGTATAACATAAGATTTTGTGGTATCCACTAGTGTAAATATTTTAAATTGAAGATCGAATTCATTCATTGTATTCATATAGGGTCAAGGAGTGTAGATGTAAAAAATCATCAAAATCGAAGTTAAAATAACCGTTAAATCATGATTTTTCGTTTATACTTGATCTCTGAATGTTTATTTTTTGCAATTTTTGGCATATGCGATCTCAAAGCATATACAAACAAGTTTGACGGTTAGATCGTTGAAACTAGTTTCGCAAAATGTGTATCTCATCAAAATAATAGATTCACTAATACTTAAAGAGTTTATTTATATTTTCATTAAGTATAACATAAGATTTTGTGGTATCCACTAGTGTAAATATTTTAAATTGAAGATCGAAATCATTCATTGTATTCATATAGGGCCAAGGAGTGTAGTTGTAAAAAATTATCACAATTGGAGTTAAAATAACCGTTAAATTGTGATTTTTCGTTTATAACCGTTGAAAAGTTTTGTCTCGTTACTTGATCTCTGAATGTTTGTTTTTTTCAATTTTTGGCGTATGCGATCTCGAAGTATATACAAACATGTTTGACGGTTCGATCGTTGAAACTAGTTTCTTAGAATGTGTATCCCATCAAAACAATAGATTCACTAACACTTAAGAGTTTATTCATACTTTCATTAAGTATAATATAAGATTTTGTGGTATCCCCTAGTGTAAATATTTTAAATTGAAGATCGGATTCATTCATTGTATTCATATAGGGTCAAGGAGTATAGCTGTAAAAAATCATCAAAATCGGAGTTAAAATAACCGTTAAATCGTGATTTTTCGTTTATAACCGTCGAAAAGTTTTGTCTCATTGCTTGATCTGTGAATGTTTGTTTTTTTTAATTTTTTGTTGATGCGATCTCGAAGCATATACAAACAAGTTTGACGGTTGGATTGTTGAAATTAGTTTCGTATAATTCGAATCCCATGAAGTTCAATGGTGTGTGTGTGTATATATATATTTATTAAGTAGATTTAAATCTATTTATTTTGTATGTATAATTATTATAGTTTTTAGGGGTATAAAATTTAATTTAAAATTTAATATATATATATATATAACTATTATAGTTAATATTTTGGGGGTATAATTATTATAATTATTATAGTTAATTTAATATATATATATATATATATATAATTATTATAGTTTTTAGGGATATAAAATTGTTAAATTAATATATATAATTATTATAGTATTTTTTTAGGGTTATAAAATTATTAAATTAATATTCTGCTTATCGTATATCGTGTTACCCACGTGTATACCCTAACCAACCCGTTATCTTAACAGGTGCTTATCGGGTTACCCGATAACGACCCGTTTTGTTATCGTGTCGACCCGAAGACCTATTAATTTCGTATTGTGTCGTGTCGGGTTATCGGGTCGTGTCAGAAATTATCAGGCCTACTAGTATGTTGTCATACTCAACTGGTCTAATCAACATATGCGTCAGTATTTTAACCTTGCCATTGGATTACTTCGATGAAGCAACTTTTGAGCAACTCCAACAGACTTGCCAAATGGAATGGTGTTTGTTACTAAGTACAAAAAACTACATAGGATAAACTAGCTCCAACCAACAGACTCTTCAACACATCTCACCAAATTTGGGACCTTGAGCTCACTCACTATATCTATGGACTCTTCACCCTATTCCACAAACATTCTTTTTATTACAATAACGTGCCTTGTCCACCATCTCCCTCAATTAGTCCAATAACAAAATAAACGTGAGACCAAGTTGTCTCATTTTGGATAGAAAATAATATAATATTAAAAAAATTCGTCTATAAAAGTGCATAATTGTGATGCGGGAAATTTTAGTCTTCAAACTGCTATTTCGGTCAACAAACTTGCACTAAAGAATTACATTTGTGCAGACTATTGATGATACTCACAAGTCAATCATACATATGTCATGCAAGCATAAATCTGGGACTTCTCTTGAGGGTTTTCAAATGTGGGATAAGCCATGCCCAAGTAAGAGGTTCTCTTAGGTACCGTTTGGTACGTAGGACGGGACAGAACGGAGTGGGACGAGGCATTCCGTCCCACATTTGGTGCGCCTAAAACGGGTGGAACGAGTTGTTCCACAGGATGAATTTTGGGTAAATTTTCATTCCGTCTCACCCCTCTGAAACGACTTGTTCCACCTCCGTAGAACACAAATTTATAACATTTTAAGACAAAAATACCCTTATCTTTTTCAATATTTACACCATCTAAAACAAACCCTAATCCATTCTCTTCCGCTGCCTTCCTTTTCGCGTAGCCTTCCTCATCATCCTTCATCGTCATCCTCATGTCTCTCGCCCTTCTTCCTCTTTATTTCCTTCTCTCTCTCCCCTCTCTTCCTCTCTCTCTTTGCAAGTTAAGGTTTTCTGATTTTTTTTTGTCTGATTCTGCAATTTTGGGTTCGACTTCACTAGATCACGATTCTCGCCTCTGTAAGATCTCGATTGATCTCCCTTTTGCTTTAATTCGTATTTATTTTTGTTCTTGCTATAGTTTCTTGAATTTGGGGTTTCTATCATGTTGGCTGCCCTATTTATGGTATTCAAAATTCCTAATTTTTCTGGATGTAGTTATTTTATGGTCAATTTTGTTTTCTTGTAATATCTTCATGAAATGATTTGGAATATAATGTATGTGCAAGGTTTATTTTGAATTTTATTTTAATGTTTATGGACTGCTTGTGTCACTTTTGCTTTAATTCGTATTTATTTTTGTTCTTGCTATAGTTTCTTGAATTTGGGGTTTCTATCATGTTGGCTGCCCTATTTATGGTATTCAAAATTCCTAATTTTTCTGGATGTAGTTATTTTATGGTCAATTTTGTTTTCTTGTAATATCTTCATGAAATGATTTGGAATATAATGTATGTGCAAGGTTTATTTTGAATTTTATTTTAATGTTTATGGACTGCTTGTGTCACATCCCAGCCCGAGCCCCCACCACATCCCAGACTCAACTCCACCGTAGTACAATATTGTCGGCTTTGGGCCCCTACCACACCCTCACGGTTTTGTTTTTGGGAACTCAGATGAAAACTTCCCAGTGGGTCACCCATCCTGGGAATGCTTTCGCGCAAACTCGCTTAACTTCGGAGTTCCGATGGAACCCGAAGCCAATGAGCTCCCAAAAGGCCTCGTGCTAGGTAGAGATGGAAATATACATATAAGGCTTATAGGATCCACTCCCTTGAGCGATGTGGGATCTTACAATCCAACCCCCTTAGGGGCCCGACGTCCTCATCGGCACACTTCCGGCCAGGGATTGACTCTGATACCAAATTGTCACATCCCAGCTTGGGCCCCCACCACATCCCAGGCTCGACTCCACCGTAGCACGATATTGTCCGCTTTGGGCCCCTACCACACCCTTACGGTTTTGTTTCTGGGAATTCAGACGAAAACTTCCCAGTGGGTCACTCATCCTAGGAAAGCTCTCGCACGAACTTGCTTAACTTCAAAGTTCCGATGGAACCCGAAGCCAGTGAGCTCCCAAAAGGCCTCGTACTAGGTAGATATGAGAATATACATATAAGGCTTATAGGATCCACTCTCCTGGTGATGTGGGATCTTACAATAGAGCCAGGGCATGTTGGCCATCACGTGAGAGTGACGTAACCATGTGCACAGTGCGGAAGCAATAATGATATGGAGAATTACGAGTGAATAAAAACCAAACTACTAAAAGTACTAGTTAAAATAAGGTGCTAGTGCGAGATTAAGTGTGAAATATACAATCAGAGCATAAATAACCTAAGTGCAGTCCGACTGGACAAGTACTAATTATACAACACCTAAAGGTGATCCTACATTTGTGATGTTCTGTCAGAACCACCGTCGAAATCCCCGTGAGCCACCAAAGCACTTCAACCTAAAACTTGGAAGGGCGCAAAACAGAAAGTGTGAGTGGGCAAAAACAAAGCTTTTCAAATTCATTTCATTTATCAAAAGCGCTAACCCCTCGTCGTAAAACCTGTATAATTTTCCAGAAAAATAATATAGGCTATATCAGAAATCATGCTCAGGATGAAAATCCATAGAAATATACCATGCCTAAGTATCTCAACGAAATGCTATAAGTAACTCAGTTAAAATATATCAATGTCGGATATCGTATCAGTCGGCTCCACCTAACGTGACCTGCACGGCTGAGTCTATAGCTCATAACCAATCTCAATCATATCAAATCTTGCACACAAGTCGGAACCACCTAACGTGGTCTGTACGACAAGACTTGGTGTAAAATAAATATGCTCTAGTGTTACGATCACGTGAAGACTGTGCGAATGATCGCGGGTCACCTACGAGTCGGAACCACCTATAATGGTATGTACGACAAGCATGTGCACCTAACTTGGATCCAAGGTGAGCATATGGTGCGGGAGGTGAACATCACGTGAATGACTATGCCCTAACTCTGGGTTGGAGCACTAACACTGGGATGCAGGTTTATAAGTTCTCAATGCATCACATCATATCTCACATAACTAAAGCAATCTCATATCTTTAATTTGTGAACTTACCTGGCACTTACCTATGCGTCCGCAACACCAATCATAAATATATGCAACTATTAATGCATAAATAAAATAGGTAGATACTTTGCATGGCATTTCAAAACGTATAATCATTCAAATTCATTTTCTGGGAAAAAATCTCAAGTATATAGGTATATACGGAAAACCAAAAGCCCATTCACTGATATGTCGAAGGGTCGTAGCCCCCGAGCCTCAATTGATGGCGCTCATCCTCTGGATAGGTCTCACCTATATGTGCAATAACTAAATAAACGTTAATTAAAGCACACAACCAAAATTAGCTAATAACTTCTCATACATTGCTCAAATGGGGTATTTGAATATACCACCATGATCTACTCAACCTCAAGAACATCCCCATATTTTTAGAAAAAAATTTCGACCTCCCATGCGCCGCTACATGCCAGCTAAGGCATGCCTAGACGAGCCCCCATGCGTGGCCAAACCCTAACTGCAGCTTAATTGCCATTAGGAATATTCCGTTAAATCTTAACAGAAGTTAACGGTGTTACCTTACGTCGTTAGAATATTCCGTCAGACTTGACGAAATATTCTTCTTCGTCTTCCTTGGATCGCTGGAAATCGTCGAATGCACCGGTTTCTGGAAAAACAATCAAACCTTCATATCTTCTTCAATTCTCAACCAAAATTCACAACATTTATACCAATTTGAAGCTTAGGATGAGAGGAACAAAACCTTACCACTTTAAAGCCCTAAAATCCACGGGATTTCACCATAGAACCCTTGATAATCCGGCCAAACCTGAAACTCGCCAAACTCAACTTCCCGATGTCCAATTCACGTTGTTTTTCTTCTCCAAGCTTCGTGAAGATGTCCTAAAGCTCACTAGTAGCTTAAAATCTTCTAAAAACTTTGAAATCACGAGTGCATGAACAGTGCTCAAATCGGAGATTATGGTTTCTCGGGTTTTTTGGGATTTTCACATCCAACCATCACTACCATTTGACTCATAAGCTTGCAAGGAGTCCAAAACATCGATCACAACCTCGATTCGTGAAGATTGAAAAGGTTTAAGGGTTGTCTGTACAGGTTGTACGGAAATGGAAGAAAATCCGAGAGAGGGATGAGAAAGAGAAGTCAACGGAAGTGGTGTGTATTAGTGTGAGTGTGTGGTCCAGTTTTGGGCTACTAACAACCACAAAACCATAATTTTTAAGTTCTAAAAACTTAGGAACTAATTAGATTAGTCTAACACCCAAACTCAAACCACAACACTACACCATATACTCAACATCCAAGGGTATTCTAGTCAATTCACACCATCGAAAAATATATTTTGAGATGGGCTGTCACAGGACGGGCTGTCACAGTTTGGTTGCTGAGAAATGGTAGGAAATGAAGAAAAACTATATTATAGATTTAAATTGTATATTCTAGTTTTTGGGTTTTTTACAATGGATGTTAAATAAATGAATAATGTCACATCCCAGGCTCGACTCCGCTGTAGCACGATATTGTCCGCTTTGGGCCCCGACCACGCCCTCACGGTTTTGTTTCTGGGAACTCACGGGAGCAGAACTTTCTAGGGGTCACCCATCATGGGAGTGCTTTCGCGATAACTCGCTTAACTTCGGAGTTCTGATGGAACCCGAAGCCAGTGAGCTCCCAAAAGGCCTCATGCTAGGTAGAGATGGAAATATACATATAAGGCTTACAGGATCCACTCCCTTGGGTGATGTAGGATGTAACAAATAACCTTATACTTCCTGGTTTGAGTTTTATTTTCTGATTGATTTTGTTTTCTATCTAAGCTTATCATAGTCATCGTCGATTCGTCTTGTTCGTCCTCAGCCTCTCACTCCCTTTATTTCGTCACCCCTTCTGATTCAACGGCTCTGTGAATTAGGGTTTTCTGAGCTGCCCCAATCCTTGATTTCGTCTCTCATGGTGTCGATAGTCGTCTCCTCCAAATAGTAGAGTAAAAGCAAATTCATTGCAAAATTCGTATTTTCCAAGTAAAATTCTACATCCTTTTTTCATACAAATTTGCCAAGAAATTCATAAAATTTGGATTAAATTCATAAAATTACATAAAGAAGCAAACTTGCTGCAGTTGTTGGAAGCATAAGCTAAGGATTTAAAAAAGGGCATTTTTTTCCTTTTAATTTTGTCTCTATTTTCAACCTTATATTATGGTTGAATTAGATTTATAAAAAGGTGTAATATAGTTAGTCAGATATGTGATTTATCAGTTGGGAATATTTTGCAGGAAGGATGAACAGCCTTAAAGATTGGATTTCTTCTCAGTTAGTATCCATGCCTCTGGTTTCGCCTCTGCCGTTGTTGGGCAGTGACAATTTCTTTAGGGAGGAACCCTCCAATGAAGAATTTGTTGCATTCATTGAGAATATAGTAAGTTGCATGTCACTTTTGAGAACTTAGATGCTTCAACTATCTGAATATTTATGGGAATGACTATTAGGCTGACATGGTACTGGAATTCCTGCAAAAGATTTCTAATCATGTTAACAACTCAACAACTTAAGAGTTGTTGTATCATTAGATAACACATGGTGCACTGCTATTTTATTTGCTCAAAAGATATGAATTGTATTCTTTAGCATTACATAGTGGGTTTAGTATGGATGTTGCAGCACATTAGGTCTATTGGGATTGTAGGGATATAAGTTAGTTGGTTAGTAGCTTATGAGTGAAGCAAAGAATACTTGTATTAATAACAAACACCTCTCTCTCTCTATAATTCATTCATTGTTCAAGGAATGCAATCTTTAGTCATTCACTTTCTCTCTCTAAATTCTTTGCCATTGTTTTTCGTTTTGCTTCTTCTGCAATCTCCAAAAGCTAATCATGGTATTGTTATATGTGTTCAAATATGAACAAGTTCAAAAAAAATGTCTCGTTCCGTCCCACACATAAACATTATACCAAACAACAGACAGAACAGGGGTAAGTTAGTCATTCAATCTTTTGGTTCCGTTCCATCCAGCAAATACCAAATGTAGAACGAAACAACCGTCCTGTTCCGTCCGGCACGTACCAAACATAACATGGAACCTCTATTCCGTCCCGTCCTGTCTCATCCCGTCTCGTCCCATTCCGTTCCGTTCCGTCTCATCCCGTATATGTACCAAATGGTACCTTAAAGATTTTACTAGTCTTCATACACGGGCGTCAATATTTTACTAGCCTTCATGCCGCAGAAGACATTTTTTGAATTATGGCGTGCTACACTCGACTTACACATTTGAAATGTATTTATATGCATGAATTGCTTCAATAATTTTATTTAGGAAAAATTAGTATCCGGTCCCTAGTTTTTACTGTTCATTGACTAACACCTTATTAGTTCTCAAATTTTGATTCAAGTCCCTAGCATTAATGTGATAATGAATTTACATGTTTATTATATAATTTTTTTAATATAAAAATTAGTAATTAATTTAGGGTTTAATACTCACACCTCTATTAAACTTCTAATTAATTTTCAATTCAAACATTTCCAAAATAATAAAAAATTAAATTAAATTAAGTTTGTACCTATTAGTTTTTTTTTTATTTATAAAAAGATTCTCAATTTTTTAATCTTAAATGTACCCATTCATATAATTTTTCAATTTTTTTAATCTTAAATGTACCCATTCTCAAATATATCAATTTGTTATATGTAAAATGTACCCTTTTTTAATATAAAATCCATTCAAATTTTTTAATCCATGTTTAAACTTATATGGGTACATTCTTTTTCGTTGATTTGAGAATGTATCCATGTTTTGGTACAATAACTTTTTTTGTTAATTTTGGTTAATGTACCCATACATATGTGTATACACACACACACACAATATAATAGAGAGAATAATTTATATTTTATTATTTTTAATCCCATAAATTATGGGTTTTATTTAAAATCTCATTAATATAAACAATTAAAATTTTCAATTTTTAATTTTTAATTAAAAAAATATAGTAACTTACATTATTACATTATTACATTAATATCAGGGACCTCAATCAAAAACTAAAAACTAACAAGGTTTCAATCAAAGAATATTGATAGATAGGGACCGCATCCAAAGTGTCCCTTTTATTTATGACAAAAAGAAAGTCAAATATTTGAAGTAAATAAATAATATTTGACCATGCTAAAAGAAACACATCATAAACCAATCAAAGCAACTGAATCCATATAATAAAATTGGTCTTTCAATTTCCATCTACATTATATTTAATTTACATTAGGAATAGAGAAAATAATATTTAATAAACAATTGATTGAATTACATTATTGCTAGCCCATTGTGAGGCTAAGCCCACCCCTACCCTTTAGTGTAGAAAACATCGTTTATTAAAAAATAAAAATAAAAATAAAAAAAAGATAATTTCACAAGTAATTGAATCACATTATTATGTGCGTGCGAAATACCTTTTTTATAACTAGCACTATGTGCCTCTTAAGTGTTTAAAAATAGAGAAAATAATACAACTGATTGAATCACATTATTGTGCGCATGTGAAAGACCTTTTTTATCACTGGTGGTACACAGATCTTAAAATGTTTTGAACGTATTTAAAAACTGAGAAAATAATATTTAATAAACAATTGATTGAATTACATTATTGTTAGCCCATTGCAAGGTACTAATTATTAAAAAAAATAAAGCTGTACAGGAAAAAGTTAAAGGCTTTATAGCCAAAATGGTCCTTGAGATTTGCATAACATATCACTTTGATCCCTAAGATTGAAAATCAATAGAAATGGTCCCTGAGATTGTCCACCATCCATTATTTTGGACATTCCGTTAAAAACTATATTAAGTGTCCCGGAGCTCTTGGTTGAAAATTTGGGCAATTTTCAAAGCTTCATAACTCAATCGTTTCTTAACCAAATTCGACCCATAATATATCAAAATGAAGATAGGAAAGTGTAGAACAAGTTTAAACCTATTTGGAAGCCCAATGGCTGCTGGCGATGGCCAGAAAATAGCTTGAAAGGTGACTGGTCCGCGGGAAAATTAGAAAACTTGCCGGAAACTGCGTAAACTTTAAACGTTCACAACTTCTTCCATACTCAATGAAATCGAATGATTCAAAAATTAAATCATACTTCTCAACATGAAAAATAGAATGGTATATTTCTCGATGTCGAACTCACCGTGGTTTGGCCAGAAAATAGCTCGAAAGTGGCTAACTCCAAACCAAGATGGCCACTTTCGAGCCGTTTTCCAGCCAAACCATGGCAAGTTAGCCATCTAGAAAGATATCATTCTCTTTGTCTCATCGAGAAGTATGATTTTTGTTTTGAATCACTCGATTTCATTGAGTATTGAAGAAGTTATGAACGTTTAAAGTTTACCTAATTTTGGCGAATTTTCGAGTTTTCCAGCGGACCAATCACCTTTCAGGCTATTTTTCAGCTATTTTCAACAACCATTGGGCTTCTAAATAGGTATAATCTTGTTCTACACTTTCCTATCTTCATTTTGATATATTATGGGTCGAATTGGGTTAAGAAACGATTGAGTTATGAAGCTTTGAAAATTGCCCAAACTTTCGACCAAAAGCTCCGGGACACTAAACGGAGTTTTTAACGGAATGACCAAAATCATGATGGTGGACAATCTCATGGACCATTTCTATTGATTTTCAATCTCAGAGACCAAAGTGATGTATTATGCAAATCTCAGGAACCATTTTACTAAAAAGCCAAAGTTAAATATTAAAAACACTGTTTATCACTGTACACTGAATATTAAAATATTAAAACACTGTTTATCACTATACATTGGATAGTATAATATAAAAACACTGTTTATATGACAAAAATACGCTTGCCACATTTGATGCATTATTTCGAGCTACTTTTCAATTTTTTTGTTTGGAGGGCATTTTTGTCCTCTCATTTTTTTTTTTTTTTTTGTGAAGCCTATGACCCTAAAAAATATTATTCACAACAGTATTGGCTTTATATATAGAGATATGTAAATGGGTTAACGAATATGAACATACCATTTAAATTGGACACCTATGAAGTTTTGTAAGTGAGGAACATGAAGTGCAAATTTTTTAAAATCTCTAACCTCTTGTAAGGTATTGATAGAATAGAATTCACATTAAAGACTCGGCTTAACAAGGTTTGATCACTTTATAGAAAGAAGTTGAGGTTTCACTTCAAAATTAATTGAAAATTGGAGGAGCAACTCAACTTCTTATAAGTCATTGCAAAGTTTCTTGATTCTCCTATGTTGAGTTTTGCCTTTTACATTCACATTATGTTAGAAATGTGCTATAAAAGCCAATCAGAGATGATACATTAAGAACATTTTGCATATTAAACTAATTTAGTTTAATCTAAGGGCAAATATTATTGTTTAAAGCTGTCTCATTAAATGTTATACACCTAGACAATAAGCCTAAAGAATATGTGATAGAGAGAACGTAATGTAACAGATGTGGAGCCAAAAATAATCATAAGGCGACACGTGGATCTTTGGATAAAAAAGGACAAGAATACCCTTGAGGCACATTGGGATTCCTACGCGCGAGTAGTGAAGAATCATCTTTCAACAAAATAAAAAATGCTCCAAAAGAGGTAACCAATTCAAAGTCCATCTCATCAAATCCCCTTTTGCAAGGTAACCTACAAAATAATGTTAATTGGTTAATTAATGGATTAATTACCCAATTAATCCATTAAACATCAATTAAATTACCCAATTAATCACAAAATATATCCCATTCACCCTAAAAATAGGTAGTGGCCGGCCACCTCACATTCTTCTTAGTCTGTCTTACTTTTCCCCATTTTACTATCCCATATATACAAATAAATAATTTTATAACCTCCCATTTACTTCTTTCATACTTAATTAGCCAATAAATTGGCTAATTAAGCCAAAATCATAACCACAAAAACCATCAAGGCCGGCCACACCAAGGGGAAAAATGGGTAAGCTTAATCCTATAAATAGGCACCTATTCTCACCAAAAAGTCATTCCAACACTTTGGCAAAAATCCCAAAATTCTCTAAACACTCTTTCTTTCTAAATTCTAACTTTGGCATCGGAGGTTCTTCGGCCAAAGCCCCCCCATTCATCGTGGGGGCGTGAGGCTCTTGGCCTTAACCTAAGGTGTTAATTGTTTTGTAGGTGCAAAATTGTCCAAGATCAAGGAGGAAGAAATTTGCATCCACAAATTGGTGCTTTCATTGAGAGTTGAAATCCATACTCGTAGAAGACTCTCGCACAAAAAGGTTCTTTGATAAAACGTATAGGCAAAATATAATGGCTAGAAATTTAGAAAATTCCACAAGTGAAAATTCTAATGTTCAAGAAGTGGGATTGCGGAGATCCGTGAGGCTAATGCGACAATAAGTGGAGCAGCATCACCACCACGAGTTTCCACCACGGGAACCACCACAGTGGCGAGGTCCATGGTGCCTTCACCATATCCCGAGCCGTGCCATCCAAGGCTCACGACACCAAGGCCACAGCCCAAGCCATGCTATCCAAGCTTGCACTCGTCCGAGCCCAAGCCGTGTCATCCAAGCTTACACGTGTCTGAGCCCAAGTCGTGCCATCCAAGCATGCACGCGTCCGAGCCCAAGTCTCGTATTCGCATGCATCACGCGCTGAGCAACCCACTCCCGTGGTCCAGCCTACTCCCGACGAACAGCCCACTATCGCTGCCCAGCCTGCTCTCATTGCCCAGCCTGCTCCCGATGAGCAGCCTATTCCCGCCGAGCAGCCTGCTTTCGTGGCCCAGCCTGCTCTCGATGAGCAGCCCACTCCCGTGGCCCAGCCTGCACCCGTCAAGCAGCCTACTCTCGTGGCCCAGCCTGCTCTCGACGAGCAGCCCACTCCCGTGGTTCAGCCTGTTCCTGCCTAGCAGCCTGCTCTCGTGGCCCAGCCTGCTCCCGACGAGCAGCCCATTCTCGTGGTCCAGCCTACTCCCGTCGAGCAGCCCACTCTCATGGCCCAGCATGCTCATGTGGCTTTCCAAGTAGCCCAAGTCGGCCCAAGACTATCTCAACCATCCGGACCTACCATCGAGCCGGGGGCATTCTCACCATATTTTTTCACGGATTTGACATTTCCCAACTCAAATCTCGCGCCCAGAGTCTACCACCCTTCTATTGCCCAAGGAGGCACATTCCTTCCAAGCTCTTCCAATCCAAGTGGCGAACAACATTTGTCTCGACAAGTCATAGAATTGACGAGTGCCCTTGCACAGCAGACGACTTTGGTGAATTAACTCTTGCAGTGCACCAAGATGCAACGTGCCCCAAACAAGGTGTCCCGAAGTAGGACAGGGTAGATAAAGAACCTCTCCAGCAGTGTCCCGGTAAGCAGCCACTCGACCAGCCACGAACCGAGCGCTCAGGCAGTGTACACTCCCGATTGAGCCCCCGAGATATCGTATACTCCCGTCTTAGAGTGTGGAAGAGCGTGCACTCTCGACTAGGCTCACAAATGAGCATACATTCACAGTTGGGGTCACACTCCGATAGTCAACATGAGCAGTCTTCCAGGCGAAGTGTTCATTTGTGGCTAAGCCCGCAAGGAGCATCCTCCACCTCACATCGGAAAAGGCAGCACGACGGAATGAGAGAAGCAGTCACTCAATCCAGCTCAAGTTTAACCAGCAGCCTGCGAAGAACTCGCTCGTCTGCTAGGAATGCACCATATACACTGCATCCGCGGTATAGACGAGCCAAACACATGGAAGAGCAGCCTAGACCAGCAAGTCATGGTTGGGGGCAGGCGAGAGCTCCGCTACCCCAACAAAGGCAAATTCAGGAAGAAGTAAAGAGACTCTTGACCAAGCAATTGCACGATTTCTAACGCTACGAGGTCACTGACGAGGCACTATGACGAAACATGACCAACATAAACAGGTCACCCTTCACGGACGAGATCGAGCAGGCAGAGCCTCCACGCGAGTTCAGCATGCCACATTTTACATCTTTCAAAAGGGATAAAGACCCGGAGAGACACTTAAAACGCTACCGAATCGCAATGATCCTTTATCGAAACAATGATGATCTCATGTGCAAGATATTCGCCACCATTCTACAAGACGAGGCGCAAGATTGGTTCTACACCCTGCCGCCACAATCCATCCGGAATTTCTACGAACTTTCTTTGGTTTTCACCAAAGAATATTCATCCTATCGCTCGATCAAAAAGAAGTCTGACCATTTGTTCGACGTCAAGAAGAACCCAAAGGAGTCGCTTCGTGACTATGTGATGAGGTTCAAAGTAGAGAAGACAATGATAGTCGGATGCAACGACTCGATAGCTAGAACAGCCTTCCAAAAAGGACTTCCAGCAGACCACCCGCTATTCGAAAAATTGATCATGAAAAAAGATCAAACTCTGGCAGACTTTTTCGCTCTGGCAGAGAAGCATGCACTTTGGGACGAGGCTCGCCAATGAACATTCAAAGACTTGAAGAAGTACCCGACGTCACATCCCTACTATCCAAATCGGAAGTAGCGGATGACTTATTCACATGTTTGACGGTATCTAGACCAACAATAAGCTCTATCATCATGCGAGAAAAGTTGGGGGCCCGACTACCTGTATTCTACAGTTTAAAAGCTCTCATCAATGCTATTAGAAATTCAAAAGTTAACTTTGGCAATATTTGTTATAACCTGAAAGCTCAAGTTTTACCTTCAAACGCATGTAGTCATCATCATGACGCACTATTCCGTCGAATCCAGACGCACGACGATAAAGGCGTAGACCTTGGCGGATGCAAAGTTTTCTGACGAACGCAACAACTAGGCCCAAAATACACGCCAAGGGTAGACAAACACTGGAAGGAACACTCAAAAGCAAGTTTTGTCCTTGTCACCCCAAAAGATTTTACATAAAAGCAACATGTACCGGCAGTTGAGCACTACCTTCTGCTGCGCGTCACACGGCCCTAGCGAACCTTTGCTCCATTATTTAGCTCTAGAGTGGCCCAATACCGACAGTTGAGCATCTCCTGCCACATGTAACATGGCCCCAGTTCCACGACTCCCTACCGCACCTTCACACCTAGCCTTGACAACGCAACAGAGCGGCCCAACGGCGCCCCGAAGGCAGCTGAGCACACTTTAGCTACACATGCTCCCTCAATGTAGATTTCTGGCATTTGCATATCGATGACGTAATACCTAGAGAAAGTACACAAGCAGCTTGAGGCATTTCAAACTTAAACTCTCACTCAAGTTCTCTGGGCAGACAACGCTCATGCAGACGTACTAGCCGGCCTAGGCTCCGCACTCGATCACCAACTCAAAACGCTCTATTCTGGTGGAATATATTGACAAGCCAAGCATAGAGATGGAGCCAGCAGCCTAAGTGTCATAGCATTCTCATCCAAAGATCCCACACCGGATCCCGACAATTTGAAAGTTCTAAGATCAATCCACGAAGGTGTATGTGGAAACCACTCCGGAGGCCAATCCTTAGTATAGAAGGCTTTTAACGCAAGCTATTATTGGCCTACCATGCACCAAGATGCTAAAGAGTTGGTATAAAAGTGCCTTAAGAATATGGCATCTAGCAGCACATGTCCACGCCGAGATATCCTCAAAGCAATGGGCAGCCGAAGTATCCAACAAGACGATCCTCGACTGCCTCAAAAAATCCCTCACCAGCAAAAAGGGAAAATGGCTAAACGAACTCCTCAGATGTTTATGGGCATATCGTACCACCAAAAGATGAACAACCGAACAGTAAGGAGATGGTCACAAGTTTAGATCTGGCAGAGGAGAAGCGTGAGCAAATCATCACTTGAATCGTAGCCTACCAGCAGCAATTCCTCTCCAGCTACAACAAAAGGGCCAAGATCCGACAGTTCCAGCCCAAAGATCTAGTATTAAAGCCTTCATCACTGCCCGCAGAGAAGGCTCTAAAAAGATGAATCTCGTATGGGAAGGTCTGTACAAGATCAGCAGAGAATGCGGCAAGAGTAATTACACCATCACCACCATGAAACGGCAAAAACATCAAAAAGCAGTGGATGGCCTACAATCTGAAGAAGTACCATGTGTGACCTCCCGCTACATAAAAAACCGAAGATTCAAGAAGCTCGATGGGCACCACCTCATAAGCTGAGGATTATCCAGTTGTTATGCAGTTCCTACCTTACAACTAAGTTCTCGTTCGTTTCACTCGTTTTTTCAATAAGGAATTCAGAAGTAATCACAAATTGGCTCAGCTGCATACTTACAACAACTGATCACTCTTGCACTTCAAAAGAAAATTGCGCCATATTTAGGAACTCATCGTAGGAATTGCGCCCCTCGAGGGACCAACCATGCTCTCCAGTGCGAGAGGGTAAACCAATTCCCCGACACCTATATGGGTCAATTTTCCAAGACGGAAGGATAAACTTTACACTCCGAATATCCAGACATGGATGAGCCTGGCTGCCTTAGTATAACTAGATGCACAATGGCTTGTGCTAGGATTCTTAAAAGTAGCCACAATGGTCTTTGTCAAGACTTAGCTAACTGAAGGATTTTTGGTCTCTTGGCTTAATCCGTAGGGAACCGGGCCTTAAAGACGGAAGGGGCACATTACGCAGTACACCCTACAAACGGTTGCCCTGGAACCCTAACGCTGCTACCGAGTGCACTAAGGTAGCCTACAGATTCTGGAAGACTGTCTATGGCTTGCCCTTCGACAGTAAAACTGCGCTAGACTTATACAACCGCACATTCTTGTGAAAGGTTAAACAAGCTAGCGTGCATATACGAAGTTTTATCCACTGCCGGCATGCTACGTAGTCGATAAGCTTCACCTCTGCCAAGCGCGAAACAACCTACACTAAGTCCTAAAGTGTTGCGATACTTGCTATGCAACCTACAAAATTGGAGAAAGCCAAGGTTAACAGCCTAGTGGTTATCGGACTTGTCTGCTTCTGTAAGTAAAGTATCCAGCTGCCAACCCTATGGCTAACAACCTTGCAAAGTTCTACACCAACACCTACGGCTGCATAGGCTACGCGGGCTTGTCTGCTTATAAAAAAATAGCATGCCTGCCACTGGTCTATCAAGTCTAAAGGTTAAGGCATGAACAAAAGAAGCAAAGATGAAGAAAAGCGAAGGAAAACATGTATATAAACAACTAGCAAAGGCCAAAGAAGTTCAAGCAAAACAAAAGCTACAAGGAAAAACAAATAAAATCCTAAAGGCTACCTAGAAGACTATAGCAGCTTGGACATCCCACGACTACTCGGTCGCCACACCTTCAGCAGTCGCGACGCTCTTAACAGCGGTATTCATCTGGCGCTTCACCCTCGGCTGCCCCAGCTTGGGCACTAACTTCTCCAACTACTTCACCAATGGAAGCCTCAAAAGTAAAATCAAGCAAGTCTTCCGAAGAAATAGAGAAGGTCTCGAAACCCCGAGCCCAGTTTTTCACCTTTCAGCTGCTCATCTTCCTCGAGCAGACCAACATGGATGCTCTGCAGCTCATCCACTTCCTTCTTCAGACTTTTGTTGATCTTCAGTACACCTTGAAGTTCCAACACTTGGGGTTCAAGTCTATCGACGATTCTCTTGAAGTGGATCACTTGATTATAAGCAGCAATCAACTTTTCATCCTTTGCATAAACAGCGAAACAAAGCTCAGAAACTGCAAACTCAAGATCTTGAATATGAGGTATGTAACATCCAATCTCCTTCTCTGCATTTTCATGCTTAACTTGGATCGCGTCAAGCCTAGTCTTCAAGTCAACGATCTTTTGGCGAAGGTCTCAAGCTGCAAAGAAGTGGGGGCAGACGTATGAAACCCCTTCTAAGCAACGAGCTCAGAATCTGCCATAGTATTTGCCGTCTCCTTAGCAGCCTTGCTATATCTGCATCATAGCAAGCAGAGCGGTCCTTCTATAATTGGGTCGTATGCTTCACAAACGAGCTTGGGCAAACACCTTTCTGACGTCATTAACAAACTTGGCACAAGCGTCCATGTTTTCAAGAGATCTAGTTTCAAAAGCACATAGATCTCAGCAGCCTTCCCAAAAGCAGGCTTAGTGGATTTCTCACAGCTGCCTACGCGAGCAGTCTCCTCATTCCTAGCAGGCGAATTAGTCTCAGTAGCATAAGGAATGGACCTTAGCGCCACTTTAGCATCAGAGTCCACCTTATCGCTCTTCATAATAGCAAGCCTCTCCAAAGGTGAACCGAACTTAGTCCCCAATAGACGTCTTGGTACAAAATTCGGCACTAAGGGCATGACAGGACCTTTATGCCGAACAATCCCATTAGCAATCGTACTAGCCATTCTTGACATGGCAGGCACCACATGCTCAGATCTAGCAGCCTCATTTTTCATCCCCTTGGAAAAAGTCAAGTCAATCACAAGCCTGGAGGCAGTCGGCGAACCTGCGTGAACGAAAGAAGTCTTTGGTTTTTTCTCAGCCGGCATCTCTTGAGCAGGCAGGGAAGATCCATTTTCCCACCTTCATTTGCAGTAAGATCCACAACAGTGATTGGACGAGCCAATGCATCCGCCTTGATCCTATTCACCTCATCTTTTGGGAGCAGCCCATGTTTCTCCTGACGAATAGAGTTAAAGTTGCCAACGTCATTCGTGGTACCTAGCAGGGGAGTTCAACCCAACATTCTAGCAGTTCATGAGGCCCGCAATCTCTTCATTTCTCTCAATCACCAGCCTAGCTCGCGTCATGTCCAAAAGCCTAAAAGGACATGAGCCATGTGACTCGCCTAGTACTGCGCCCCAGCGCCACAATCCGTGGCCCCAGCCACACAAACTACCCTTGGTTCTAGCCAAGTCGAGCAGCTTAAAGCAGTGGTCTCTGCCACAATACCTCATCGGCCCATGCCGAGCCGACTCCTGGTCCATGCTAACCGACGTGCTGCACCACCCCGACGGCTGCCCCGCAGTAGCACCATCCAAGAAGAAGACAAGGAAAATTAATTTTTTCTTACCTCAGTGCGGCACGAAGAAGACGAAGAAATCAATGAAAGACGGTCTTTTGCACGGGCAAGATGTAGAATATTGCCAGATGAGGGGGAACAAATATCCTCTAACTTTCTCTCTCTTGTGGCGTAGAATAAATTGCTCTCCAAGGTTGATTTAATAACCCACTTAAAGTGGACTTAAATAGGCTTTGAGAGAAGTTTATTTCCCTTTCCTAGAATGACCTAATTTCCAATTAAAAAGAGAATCAACATCAAAATATGAAGCAATCCTACGTTTCCGGAAGTAAGAAGATCTCTACACCTGCTGCCCTTTCTTACGAGCAGCCCAACAGGTGTGGGGGCATTTGTGGAGCCAAAAATAATCACAAGGCAACACGTGTATCTTTGGATAAAAAAGGACAAGAATACCCTTGAGGCACATTGGGATTCCTACACGCGAGTAGCGGAGAATCATCTTTCAACAAAATCAAAAATGCTCCAAAAGAGGTAACCAATTCAAAGTCCATCTCATCAAATCCTCTTTTGCAAGGTAACCTACAAAATAATGTTAATTGGTTAATTAATGGATTAATTACCCAATTAATCCATTAAACATCAATTAAATTACCCAATTAATCACAAAATATATCCCATTCACCCTAAAAATAGGTAGTGGCCGGCCACCTCACATTCTTCTTAGTCTTTCTTACTTTTCCCCATTTTACTACCCCATTTATACAAATAAATAATTTTATAACCTCCCATTTACTTCTTTCATACTTAATTAGCCAATAAATTGGCTAATTAAGCCAAAATCATAACCACAAAAACCATCAAGGCCGGCCACACCAAGGGGAAAAATGGGTAAGTTTAATCCTATAAATAGGCACCTATTCTCACCAAAAAGTCATTCCAACACTTTGGCAAAAATCCCAAAATTCTCTAAACACTTTTTCTTTCTAAATTCTAACTTTGGCATCGGAGGTTCTTCGGCCAAAGCCCCCTCATTCATCGTGGGTGCATGAGTCTCTTGGCCTTAACCTAAGGTGTTAATTGTTTTGTAGGTGCAAAATTGTCCAAGATCAAGGAGGAAGAAATTTGCATCCACAACAGAGTTAGATTCATGAGACCTTTCTTTCTCAAACACATATCCTAAACATTCCTGATCATATGATCACTAATTGGGGACTAACAATCAGGTAAGATAATATCATACTATGTCTTTTCTCTTCAGAAAGTGACTGGTCTCGAATCATTGGTCTAAAAGACACCAAGGCAAGTATATAGGTGCTCAATAGAGAATGAGTTCAATGAACACAATCAAAGAGGAGTTCTTATACTCATGTCATATGAGAACTTACTAGTTGAAATAATAAAAAATAGTCATCTCATTTCACCATAGCCGGCCCCTAGGAGGAAGTTCACTAGCATGTATCTTCCTCCTAGGTTACTATTCTCCTCTTCACATCTCTTGCCTTGTTATGGAGAAATTAGAGGTTTCTTTGGACATTTTATTCATCATGAATCCATGGAGAAAGAAGCAAAAGAATGAAGGGCCTCTCTTGGGTGATTAGCATTTGCCCATATAGATAGGAATCTATTATCATGAATTCTCAACTATTTCTTGTAGATCTGAATTGAGTCTTAGTTCACCACACTAGTAGCCTTTGAATATCATGGGTAAGATTTGTTTTTAAGTGCATATGAATATGCTTTCGCCTTTCAATTGTTAATTAGCTCTATGTATGTTGCTCAAATGATCTTTATTTAGCCAAAATGTTCCTTCAACAATCTCATACGCCTTCTTACATGTGACTAATTTTTAAGGCCAACATGCGGCCAATTTTAATTGAGTCATAGTTTAATATGTGGGCAAACCTTCCACTCCAAAACCAATTAGCAAATAGCAAGCAAGACATTTGAGCAACATTTATTTTATTATCTCGCCATGTCACATCCTGCCCCGGGCCCCCACCACATCCCAAGTTCGACTCCACCGTAGCACGATATTGTCCACTTTGGGCCTCGACCACGCCCTCATGGTTTTGTTTCTGGGAACTCACACGAGAATTTCCCGGTGGGTCACCCATCATGGGATTACTCTCGCACGAACTCGCTTAACTTCAGAGTTCCTACGGAACCCGAAGCCAGTGAGCTCCCAAAAGGCTTCGTGTTAGGTAAAGATGGGAATATATATATAAGGCTTACAGGATTCACTCCCCTGGGCGATGTGGGATGTAACAATCCACCCCCTTAAGGGCCTGACGTCCTCGTCGGCATACTTTTAACCAAGGATTGGCTCTGATATCAAATTGTCACATCCTGGCCCAAGCCCCCACCACATCCCGGGCTCGACTCAGCCGTAGCACGATATTGTCCGCTTTGGGCCCCGAACACGCCCTTACGGTTTTGTTTTTTGGAACTCACACGAGAACTTCCCAGTAGGTCACCCATCATGAGATTGCTCTCGTGCGAACTCGCTTAACTTCGAAGTTCTGATGGAACGTGAAGCCAATGAGCTCCCAAAAGGCCTCGTGCTAGGTAAAGATGAGAATATACATATAAGGCTTGCAGGATCCACTCCCTTGGGCGATGTGGGATGTAACAATCCACCCCTCTTAGGGGCCCAATGTCCTCGTTGGCACACTTTCGACCAAGAATTGGCTCTAATACCAAATTGTCACATCCCGACCCAAGCCCCCACCACATCCCGGGCTCAACTCCACCGTAGCACGATATTGTCCGCTTTGGGCCCCGACCACGCCCTCACAGTTTTGTTTCTAAGAACTCACACAAGAACTTCCCAGTGGGTCACCCATCCTGGGATTGCTCTCACGCGAACTCGTTTAACTTTAGAGTTCTTACAGAACTCGAAACCAGTGAGCTCCCAAAAGGCCTCATGTTAGGTAGAGGAAAATATACATATAAGGCTTACATAATCCACTCCCCTAGACGATATGAGATGTAACAATCCACCCCCTTAGGGGGGCCTGACTTCCTCGTCGGCACACTTCCGACCAGGGATTGGCTCTGATACCAAATTGTCACATCCCGGGCTCGACTTCACCGTAGCACGATATTGTCCGCTCTGGGCCCCAGCCAAGCCCTCATGGTTTTGTTTCTGGGAACTCACACAAGAACTTCCCAGTGGGTCACCCATCCTGGAATTGCTCTTGCGCGGACTCGCTTAACTGCAGAGTTCCTACGGAACCCCAAGCCAACGAGCTCCTAAAAGGCCTCGTGCTAAGTAGAGATGAGAATATACATATAAGACTTACAGGATCCACTCCCCTGGACGATGTGGGATGTAACACGCCATCCACACGTCTAAGTTTTTTCTCCTCAATCAACTTTCAATTTTACAATTTGCATATGAAAATTATTGTGTGATATTGGGAGGATTTTCCAGCATATGTAGCAAATAATTGTGCAGTTGATATGGGTTTCGTTTGTTTTATGAGGATAAGGTGTGGATAGAGGAAGGAAGACCCTTCGTGGTTTCTTTCTCTTCTTCCCAACCCATGATCTCATCTCATATTTAGATGATGTCTTTTTCGATAAAAAAAAAAAGTTGTGTGCGAGGGCGACATGGGCGATATCGATCCATCGCCACCAAAGACAAGTACGTATTCAGCAAATTGTGACAAAAGCCATGGTGTGACTTCACACCCAGTTCACATGCATGCGTGTATTGGAATGTCGATCTAATTCAAAACTAAAAAGAAAAAAAATGATTTATTATTAATAAGAACTCTTCTAGCCAATCATATGGAGAATAAGCATTAACATGGCCTAAATTAAGAAAAGGTGAAGATTCCGTTCCGTTGATTAATTTAAAGAAAATGTTAAAGAGACCATATTTATTGATCACTTGACGTGACTGCTGTGATGGTTATGCCACATTATTAAACTAGGTTTTTTAAATACATAATTAAAACCTAAATGTTTCTTGCTCATTAACTTGACATGGCTTCTTTTGAAAGAAGTACAATATTCATTAAAGCAACTTAGAATACGTACAAATTAAGGATAATATGCTTACTGGGTCTTGATAAAAACCTTACCGGAAATTTCAACCAGTTCTAAAGAAAAAATGTCCCACACAATAGTAGACCTATCCTCAAATGAATAATATAAATTGAGATTACATGGCTTCTTGCACATTCTTTACTGCAAAAAAGAAAAGCAAGACGTTTGCCTCTTTTAGTCATTCGTACTATCTCTTCCTTTAGAAACCTTTGTGTTTGGTTTGGTAAATTTCCTGATGTAATAGTTTTGATAAGTTGATTAAACGTCCGTAAATTTTTTTTTCCTTAAAAATACAAATAAAACAGAGCCGATTTTAGAT
This sequence comes from Malus sylvestris, assembly GCF_916048215.2. Taxonomy (NCBI): domain Eukaryota; kingdom Viridiplantae; phylum Streptophyta; class Magnoliopsida; order Rosales; family Rosaceae; genus Malus; species Malus sylvestris. The sequence continues at coordinate 5,568,460 of NC_062265.1, forward strand.
ACTTACGAAAAAAATGTGTTAATATTGGGGTTAGCACAAATGGTGATGGAGAGAAACTAATCCCTAAAATCTCCCGAAGCAAAAGGCAAAGTCATTTTTTGTTGAACAGTTTGCTAATGTTTGTTATAATCTTTGGTGAGCTGGAATGTGGTCAACCAGAGAAATTTTTGTGTTCGCCCAGAACTTGTTCGCAGAGAAGTGCGTTATGATTAGGTCAACAATAAACATTTTTTCAAGCACGTACGTCATAAATACTTGATAAAAGAATATATACAAAAAGAAATTAGTGGCTGCTGCCGAGCTTATTGGCTTGTTTATTGTGGAAATATATTATACACAATACTGCTTATATATCATAAACCTATAAATTAACATCTATATATATTTTGCCTTTCTCAATCAATTAGATAATGTATTGATAAATGCAAGAGAAATGACGTTCAACTGAAAGAAGACATCATTCTCCTTTCTCAATGGCGACACTTCACGTTTCTTATCCTTGAAACCGTCTTCACAGGTACTAGAAGCGTCCATGGCAGAGCTGACTTCCACATTTGCTTTGGGAAAATCCTTGGACCGAAAGGCGCAAAGAGCTTCTTGCAGCGTAGGGATGGCGTCCGAGTAGAGTTCTGAGCAGCCTTTCAAGCAATCCCTTGCGTACTTGTCGAACTGTTTGTCCTTCAAGAGCTTCGAAATGATGGAGTTGATGTTCGTCGCGTTGGATATGGTAAGGTTAAGTGAAACGAGGACTAGTTGTTCAAGGTGATCTGGACTTTGGCCGTGGGATTTAGAGTTGGCCTCCTCAAGGCTTGCAACACAGAAATTGTAGCTCAAATTTGGATCACCATCTGAGGCTTTCTTGCAAGAGTTTTGGATGAGATTATTAGAACCAATTGTGCAGTGAAAGAGCATCAGAAAAGTGATGGTGATGGTGATGAAAATCTTGGAAAACGAAGAGAAGAGACTCCTCATTTTCCCCCTTCTTTTCAGAGAAAGGGCCTTTTGAGAAACTATTGAACATGAGAGTTGCTTTGGAGAGGGAAGGGCTCTTGTTTATATATAAGCACACGTACTTAATTATGTGCGCTCTCAACAATATAACATGTCAATCAAAGTTATGTAGATTATTAGAACGGATAGTGCTATTCACACTCTTTTTTATCTTTCACAGATTTTTGTTTATTTTTTATTCATTGGTCCCCAGGGACAAAGTCAGAGATTTGCATGGATGGATGCATCCTCAAACAACAAAGTTATAAGTTGAAAAGCTCAATAATGTATATGATAATATAGTTCGATTCAGTTTAGGAATTTAAAGATCCGAATCGTCTATATTTTAATTAATGTCATAATAATCAAAACCATATGACGGTTAGATAAACCAAACGATTATATTAGAGATTAAGCTCTAACAAAGATCTAGCAAATATTCTCCCCCAATGGAAGGGACTATATGACAATATTTTGTAAAAGATTATTATCCTATATATGTCATTATGTATAATTTAATAGGCAGGCTGGTCGTGGAATCTTATGATATAATGATGATCGGTCTTTATAGAAAGTGAACATCATTAACATTGTGGGAAAACCAGACATGTTGTTCTTTTTGCTTTCTGTTTTGATGTGTTTTTTAGCAATGAAGATACGTGACTGTTATATTACTCTTACATATATAGCATGTGAGTTTTGGCACGCAAAGGAAAACGGATGGATATATGGATGAATGCATGTAAGTTCTTTGTTTTTCAATAAAAATATACAACAACAAAAACAGCAAAATTTTATCCCATTAAATAGGATCCTGTATGAATCTTAGTGAACTGAGTAATTGGGATTTTCAATTTAAATCATGCAGTTCTTATTAGCATATTTTACTGGCCTACCTTATACGCAATCTCTCTTTTTAATATCTAAATCTCTCTCTTGAACGGTTCAAATTATCCATTCCACAAGCTCCGAAGTAAGAAATCCGCAGATAATCTCAATCCGAATTCTAAAATGCCCCTACACTCAGTTTTAACCAATATTTATATGAAGAAATGAAAAGAAAAGAAGATGGATGATAATAATGGGACTTTTGAAGACGATAAGGAGTTAGTGGCGGCCGTGATAATTCCATCTGATTTTAATATTCAATATGCATGTAATATAACAGGCTGGCTGCATCAAACTCGATTGCTTTACCTCTCTCTCCACGAAAGAAATTATAATTACATATTAGCGTAATTAGTGAATATTCACCATAAGAAATTATAATTATGGATTATGGATATTCACCGTAAGAAATTATAATTAACACTTTGAAATTATAATTATGGATATCACCGTAAGAAATTATAATAATTTTCAATTAAGAAAAGTATAATTACATATTTAGCGACTAGTGAATATTAATAAGCAAAGCAAAATAATGTAGAGATGCTCCATCATCCCACAACCAAACACATCACACTTTTGAAACGCATATTAAATCTTTGAATTTTTCTCATGTATTTAATTGGTTAAACCTAATGGTTTAATTTAGTGGGAAGAGAACAAAAGTTTGGAACTATCAATTCGAGTTTGAACTTCTATGAATACTTTTTTCGCCACCTGCTTTGGTTTAGCATACCGTTTAAAAGTTAAAAGTATGATGCCATCTTATACGGTACCAGAGCTGCATGAAAAAAAAAATTAATCTAACAAGGTCTCGAATTTCAAAGTGTTCAAAGCAAATTCATCTCCACCGGAAATTCACATGTGCTATGTCTTTAAATCTATCCTAAAGCTCTACCTTCATTTATTCTAAATGCTTCCAAAGATTCTCTGTAACCCACTTACCAAATTATGAAAGAGTGTTTGGAATCGAACCAAATATTGAAGATATGTACGGCCAACTTACAATCAATGTGTGGTGCTATATTAATAAAATAATAATTAATTAGTTATAAATAATAATTTTTTTAAATTAATTATTATTAAGAGAATGGGAGAGGTTCCAAACTATTAAAATAATATAAGAAGGGGGAGAGTTTCGAATCCGGACGCCTAGGTGTAAACTTTACACCCTAGGATTTCATACATGGGATTCGTTTAAGTTAGAGTGGTTGTTTAACACTTTGGCTTCTGATGTAAACTTTTCTATTCGAGTTTAATAAAATCTCTATTTCGACAAAAAAAAAAAAAAAAAAAAAAAAACTCAACACCTACCCACTAAGGTATTAAAAAAACATTTCTTTTTTTAAGTCTCACCTACACTAATTTTATCATCTCTAATCTAAAAAAAATTAAAAAAATAAACATTCCTCACTCCCACATTCTCTCTCACTCTCTTCCTCTCTTCTCCAATTTTAAAAACAAAATTAGAAAAATTTCACACACTGTGTGTGGACATATACTAGATAGTAATAAAGACTTTACTACTGATTTTGTTTTCCTCACGTTACATTGGGCCGTTCCGAAAGATTCCAAACTCCAACGGATTAGCACAAAAGTAGAGTGATATTTTGTATTGAAAAGGAATGTAAGAGCGTGAAAAGCCGAAAGGCAAATGGAAACATCTGTCGAAGAAAAGTTAGAGCCGAACAAACCCAATATAGCAAATGAGAACACAAATGGCCAATCATCCGACATTTGGGCTGGCCTAGTTTTGGTCTTTCTTGTGCTGGTGTTATGTATGGTGGGAAGCTTTTGCGGCGTGTTTGTTTCACAGTCTCAAGAGGGACTGGTTTAAGTAGGATTATTATCTTACGTTTAGTGCAAGCCAGAATTGGAGACTGAGTCGGACTCGTCCCGATTACACACCTCGCTAAATGTTGATATAAATAACTCTGAGCTGCAATATCTAGGATTACCAACATTGTTACTTCGTCGTTCTTCTGGTGAGCTGTAGATAAGAATGTGGAATATAGTTTTTCATAGTTATAAATAAAAGAAAAAAAAAATAGTCCTAATTACTCCAGCACTGCATCAAACGCTTTATTATTCTAGTACTGCTTAGGTCATACCAGGCCAAGTTTAGTTCATAGAGCTAGTCAATCTATGGCAGGTCCTTCAAAATTAAGTTAATGTATGAGTGGACTAAAAACAGTGCACATAGTGATAGGAAAGACATGAACAACGATACCGTGATTGAATATAAAAAATATTAACAAAGTTATATTGACGGGAAGTGATTTCACACTCTTTTTAGCATCTTACACACCATTTGTTCAATTCTAGTCATTGATTTCATTTGACTTGTTCAATCTGATGGTCATAAATTAAAAAAGAAGCTAAAAAGGATGTGAAAAAATCACTTCTCTATATTGACATATTGATGCTAAATATGAACGATATATTAACAATATCTACCAAATATTGAGGATAAACCGACAACATCCACTGAGTATGAACACTTCCAGTCTTCCACTCATGCCAACAACGACAAACAATAAAAAATGGCAGTGGAGAACCCAGATCATGGGCAGACCTACATAGGTCCTAGCCTAGTTGCCTACACTTAGGTGTGAAAGGTGAATTTTACAACCACCAACTTATGTAAACAAATCAACAACTAATAAGCTTTAGCGGCCAATCCTATGGCCAATATGGTGACTAGTTATAATGACCAATATGGCTACAATAGCCTGAATGGGTCATCGGACAAAAACGTTCAAGTGGTTGGGGCGCAATCTGCCTTCCCTAGTGGTTCTAGTGGCCAATATGACTCACGTGGCCAATACGGTCACTACATTCATTCATAGTGAGAAATGATTTCATGTGTTTGGATAGTTCAAATGACACTACAATCGAAATGAGTTATGTGACCAAAACAATCAAGTGGTCGGGAGACGTTCCACTTACTCGTATGGCCATTACCATCCAAATAAATAATTTTTGTGGTCAAAATAGCCAATACAATCGGAGTATGAGTGAGAGACCGAACAATGGCCTCAACCAAATTTTAGAAAAGTATTGGAGTGACACTAAAGAGACATCCAATTTTTTTACAAAGAGATATAAACAATTCTTGTGATAAAATGGATGTTGCTCTTAAAGATTTTTAGGAGGGATGTCGAGCCTCATTTGATCTTCTTACCTGAACTTTGCACGAGATGTCAGAACAAATTAATCACCCGACCAGGGGGCAAGATTTGAACCTATGCCTCAATGAGGTTCCAATGCAAGTGCAACCACTCACTCCATCTCTTCAACATGAGAATAACTTAGGAGGCCGAGAGTATTTGGGTAAGAAAAGTGGGGGTTGGGTCAACCTTAAGATCGATTTTTCAAACCGATTTATATATTGACAACCTCACATTAGTTGAGAAAAATGAGTCCACCCAAGAGACTAGAAGCTTAGGCTCGACTCAAATTGAGGCAACCACCTTAGGTGAGAAAGCTGAAGTTGCGAACTATCAGATGGTTCAAGAGTTGAAATGCCAAAATTTTGTCCAACTCGATGCAACCGTAATAGACAAGACCGACTTGATCACACTTGGAAGTGGTCAAGTTTATCGAACTCAAGCCCAAGATCAGTATTGGCCAATCAAGTAGGTTTGGAGAACAAGAAAATTCCTTCGAAAACACCATAATTTGTATTTGGGTAGTTTGGCCTTTTGCAAAAACATATAAAATTTTCAAAAAAAAAAAAAAGGAAAACGAATGAAAAGGGCTTGAAAACTTTGAGTTTTAATGATAATGACAAAATAAAGGGTAAAGTGAATAGTACCATGATTGACTTTTTAGTGTAAAAATGTGGTTTTTCGTTAAAGTGAACAGTACCGGGTGCTTTTCGTTAAAATTCCCAATAAAAAAAAGTGGCAGGTCATCACAACTGAAATTTTTTACAAGGCCTTATACCTTGGGACCTTGGGTCATTATATACTTAAATAGAAAAAGAAAAGTAAACAAAAAAAAATGCATGGCCTCTGAGGGATATACATTCTCACAGCCAACTAGTTGGATCTAAAGTTTAATGACCTCGTGTTTTATCGGACCGAATTTGAATGATGCATTTCGTACTGCAATTGAGGTCGTGAGTATGATGCATTTCGTACTGCAATTGAGGTCGTGAGTATGTACTCACGACCTGCTCATTGCTTAAGAATTATCAGGATTGGATTTATATTTAAATTTCTTGGACTACAGTTTAGTAGTATTCCTCTTCACTTGTAAGTAAGAGGTTTTAAATTTGATTTTCGCCAAATGCGAATTTGAACCACATTATTACTAGCCTATTATGAAGCTAAACCCATCATCCTCCTCCTTAATGTAAATAATATCATTTGTTAAAAAAAAAAAAAATCTCATGACTAGCCCTTGAAAGAACAAAAGATGGTCTGATTGTGAGGCAAGAGGCCACACCACTTGGTTTATAAGTAAAACACAAATAATGTGTTTTGATTTGGTTTGAGTATAAAGGCCTAAATGCCTTGATTGGAATTTAAGAAGAAAAAAGTGGCGGCCTTGATTGAGATTAGTTTGAGAAGAAAGGGTTGAGCAAGGCTATACGGCTTGACTGTAGGAATAAAACCCCTCAATGTTACAAGGCAAGGAGAAAATTTTCAATGTGACAAGAACATGGTCCAGTACACCAAATGTTATAATACAAGTGGTTGGAGGTTTTTTATTTATTTATTTTTTAAGTATTTAACCACTTCTACTATGAGACTTGGTGTACTGAGCTGTGTTCCCAGCACACTGAAATTTTTCTCAAACGTAAGCAACCTTGCAAGGCTTTGTGGCTTAAAATGAGCTGAATTGTCATTATGAAACTAAGAAGAAGTAGAGGCGTTAATATTTTGATCTATTTGATGATATTAGGGGCAAAAAATGAAAACATAGGCAGTAAGGAGGGCCGGATGATGTAATTGCACCTAAAATTAGGGCTGGAAAAATATCCCAAAAATCTTGATCCTGACCGAACCCGAACTGAAATTATCCCAAAATTTTCAGTTCGGTTATTGTCTCGAACCACCCAGTTTGGTTTGGTATTCGGTATAGCATTTGTGAATTTTGGTTTTTCCCAAACCGAACTGCTTTTAGATTATTACCTCAAAAATGAGGCCGTAAGGATTCGAACCCCTTATCTCCTCTTGGGAATCATGGAACTTCACCATTGAGCCAACTCTCGATCGTTGAAATTATAATACAGAAAATATATTTATATGCTTAATAACCATTAGTTACTTATATTTAACTACTGAGCCAACTCTATCTCTTATCTCTCAAATGAATCTATGCGCCTCTCTCTCTCACACTCAGACTCTCTCTAACCTCTCGGATCTCTCTACACTATATCATCTCCTCCTCTGCTATGTCAACATCCTCGGACTTAACACTCTCTCTAATCCCTCGAATATTCTCTGCACTTTCTGCTCTCCTCCTCCTCCCTTTGTCACAAACTCAACACGTCGGCCGTCGAGTCATTGACCACTACACCATATTCCAAATCCAAACTTCCATGGTTCCACCTCCAACGACCTCCAAATTGAAGCTTCTCTAATTTGAAGGTGCCAAACTTCATGAAATTATTGTACCTTGATTTGGATTTGGATTCTGAAATTGAGGATTAGGGTTTTGAACTTTAATTTGGGGATTTAGAATTAAAATTAGGATTTTTGTTTTGAAAATCCCCTAATTTCAGTTACTGCATGCTTGATTGCTTTGTATTTTTCTGCTTTTGAATTTTGATTGACGACTTCTTTGATCATTGACTGTCTGGTTTTTTATGGGTTGTTTGCAAATTTAGGATTAGGGGACTGGAAATTTGTTATTTGGGGACTGCATTCATTCAATCTTCCTAAATTAGGTTGATATCTTTTGACTACATCCATTCTCGATCTCAAACCGAAAAACCGAAACAATTTCGGGATTCCCGAAATTTGGGAATACCAAAATTCGGGTACGGTTTCGGGTTTTAGAATCGTATCTTGAAAAGAGTTGGTTTGGGATTCGGGCTTTGGGTTTCGGTTCAGGATCTCGACTCGAACCACCCCTACCTAAAAATAGTGTTTCTAATAATAATATGGGCAAACAATGAAAAAATATGCATATAATAGTACCATAGGCCGGATGATGAAATTGCACCTAAAATTAGATTTACTAATAATAAACAGGGGCAAGAGGGTACATATTTCCCTTAATGAGTTTAAATCTTCTGCACCCAAAAGGTCATGTGGCCTTTCTAAAAATATGAGACGTGTTCACTCACCTACTAACCCTCTGTTATCTTATAAGATTTTGAGCAAGTGGACACATATCACATTTTTAGAAAGGCCACAACGAGGCCACATGACTTTTTAGGTGCACGAAGATTTGACCTCCCCCCTAATACTCTCAGTGCCACGTAAGCATGTTTATCGTTGAAAAATGATTTTTTTTTTTTTTTGGTCAAAGGTTACTTTCTTAACACAACACAACTAATTACACAAATTGAGACCCATAAGCCAAAGAATGGATCTCAATAGTAACCCAAATGCCCAAAACAAAAAAACATAAAAGCTAAACATAACTGCTTCCTTCTAAAGACATCGTCGAAAGCATTGGAACTGCACTCCACGATCACACCAACTTTCACCAGGAACCCACACGTCAGAGATGGAAAGAAGATGAATTTCGCCTTCCAACATATAACATCTCACTGATCGCAGCCTCTACGCACCTTCTCAGTTGAAGATTGCCTCACTTCGCTGTTAAAATTGATTGCAGATTGGAATGGAGATGAAGTCGGTGGAAGCCAAAATAAGAACATGTATATGGATGGATGGAGATCTGAGGGCAGCATGATATACCTGTGAAAATCGGGGTGTAAAAGGAAAACAAAATAGGAAGGAAAGCAGGGAAAAACACCAGAAAAAAAGAAGAAGAAAGAGAAAGCAAAGAAGAAGAAGGAAGGCTTGCCACCGACCCTAATCAAAATTAGGGTCGACGACAAGAGGAAAAATCATTAGTATTGCTATTGCTATTGCTCTCACTCACGGAGAGAAAAAGCTCTAACTCTCTATTGACCCTAAAAACTACCAAGCCTACATGGTACGCATGTCGAGTAATTAATAAGCTAACTAAGTCCTTCGATTGTGTGCGGGGCGTGCCAACTTAACGACAGAGCTCGACCGGTGAGTAAAATTTGTTGATGTTGCGTTAGGCGCGCTGCTGACTTTTGAACCTCACAACTGCGGCCGAGGAATGAACATATCTCGGCCTTCAGGTTCTAGAGCATGAAGACAAGGCTACTAGTTCTACGAAGTTCACAAATCGTCGGTGTCGGATTCGGTCGCGGTGATTATATTAGTAAGAGTATAAGCACGCCGAATCGACACCAAACTATATGGACACAAGTATTCAAAGCAGATGTATGTCTTAATCGTAAATGTGGTTCGACCGTCAAAATGCCGAACTTTAAATCCAACTTGTGAATACCCAATCATAAAATAACTCGGCGTTCAATGCACCGAGTCTAGTGATTCGTAACACCTCACTTCGCCGAGAAGGCTCGTGAGATAACCTCTTCCAATAAGGATTCGAAAACCCTTCTTGACCGAGACTTGGATAGATAATCAGTTGGCCTCGACGCAGTGCTGTTTATCCAAACTGAAGGTGCTTCGCGGTCGGCTGATTCTACGGCGACAGTGCTGTTTATCCAAAATGAAGATGTTCGCCGGTTGCCTTCACATTGCTGTTTATCCAAACTAAAGATGTGTTGGCGAAAAAGAAAATAAAAATTTCAAGGTTGTTGAGAGGTTTCACGTAGAGTGAGAGTTTGTGCAGGGTAGTTTGTGTGTTGAGTGGGAGAGCCTTTAATGTGTGTTCAACCTCTTTATTTATAGGAACGAACCTTCTTCTGGCCAAGTTAAAACCTTACTTGGATTAAGACTCCTCATCCTAATCTAACTAAAACTCGGTCAATCCTAATTCAATTAGGACTTTGAACACATCTTCACAACGAACCAGATTCTTTCTGTGTTCCTTAGTGCCTTCAGCTTTAACACTCCTGGGGGTTTAAGGATTCATCCTTCATCTTTATCCAAATCAGTCCTTCTCATAAAGGGACTCGATCGAAAACCAACTAGACAACTCCCAGTAGCCAGCCCGCCCATGATCCACCTTACGACCACTGGATCAATAGTCTTGGCCCATTTGTTACATTCGGCCCAAAACATCGTTTTGGACCCAAACACTCTCATAGAGAAGATTTTTTTTTTTAAGAGAAAAGTCTGGAAGCTATCGTTGAAACAAAATAGGTGCGGATAATCAAACAATTAGGGGTATTTACATCCAACCCAAACATGTTTTTTGCATTTAATACTACGTATTCTCCAAATTCATTTAAATCTGAGTTAATTTTCAAAGTTGTGTCGGTTTAGTTTTCAAATACTAATTATGTGGTATCACCAATGTTTACTTTATTTTATTTATTAATTAAGTGAACGTATGTTCTTCCTCTTTAGTCTGCCAATTAGTAGGTCCGGTTTTAAGATTTTTGAGGCCCGAAGCGATCCTAAAAACTTTACCCTATTTTCATATAAGAAAAATTATTTGTTTTCACACGTAAGACTTTGATAAAATTATACTTAGAAAAACACTACAAACTCAATAATTAAAAAAGATGGAAAAACTAATTTATTTTGTATCCCTACCATGTCATGATAACAAGAATTTTTGGCATGTAATCCTCTCATGTGCTTAGAGACATAGAACTCGTTTGGTACGCATGATTGAATTAGAATAGATAACCCACTAAATTAAATGTATGTTAAAAGAGAAATTGTAAAAGAATGATCACCTAGATGAATTACTCATGAAAAAAACTTACCAATTCAATCTAGTTTAAAATGGTGGAATTTGAGGTCTCGTTTGGCAGCTCGGACTGTACTGACTATTTCTGTCGGATAGGATAAATAGTCACCGGATAGTACTGACTAAATTAGTTGGACGTTTGGTGCAGTATCGGACTAATGACCGTATTATTTATACGGTGTTTGGTTTTATACCGGATATGATAAAAAAAGAAAAATAATGATAGAATAATCAACAAAGGGCAGTGCCTTTAATTTGTCGTTCATGTTTGGCATAAAACCCTTTTTGGTTGATCTTCTGCAGACAACATGGATCCGTTAAGGGTGTGTTTTACGACAAATCAAGGCACTGTGAAGGTGCGGCTTCAAACGGAGACGAAGGTCCAGCCACGTCGGCGAGGATTGACAGAGCTTTTGGCTCTTGAAGTTTTCCGGGAATCGATGAGATCTACTCCAGATTCCGGCGAATAGGTGGTTGCAGGTTGTTGGGTTTCAAATCCTGTTAACCAAATCTATTAATTGGATTTCCAACCCTCAGTAATTTCATAGAATTTTATAGAAATTATGGAGTTCTAAAACTTAATTTGAAGGGATCTATAACTTCCCCAATAATTTAGGGCGGAGCAGAGCAAAGTAGCAGAAGAACGACGGCGGCTGAACGATGAGAGAGAGAGAGAAAGGAACTGAGCAGAGCAAAGTAGAAGCAGAACGACGACGGCTGGACGACGACGGCTGGACGACGTCTGAACGACGGCTGAACGATGAACGACGAACGACGGCGGCTGAACGATACGAGAGAGAGAGAAAGGAACGCGACGAGTAAGGGACAGAGAGGAAGAGAGGGAGAGAGCGATTGTTGTTTCCCACCCGACTAATAATCCTTACGTTTTAGGGAAGATAAATTAACAAGTGTGTACCGTATAAATCATGTGGGGCCAGTATAATTAATCCGGTTGCTATTTAGTACGGAACAACGCCAAACACTCGGGTCCGTATTATTTATCCTATCCGATGCTTTATACGGGCTGCCAAACAGGGCCTGAAGGTACAAATTTCCTTCTTCTCTTCTAATCCCCTATAAATGAAAAGGCATTTGTTTCCAGCTTCAATAGGCCCAAAATTTGAGTATTATCCATTGCAATCCAATTACGTATATTAAACAAGACCATGGTAACCAATGCTTTTGAAAGTTGACGTGCGATACCTCTGACATGATATACAAACATTTAATTTTTCAAAGAGAATAACTTACATGACACTTTATTTCATGACATCACGCTTCAACAAAATAGTCACATATACCAAACCTTTTCATGTTGTTGAAACACATAGACAAAAGCTTACACTTGTCTTTGTTTCATCAACATGTATACGTGCCACGTCGTACCTCCAAGAGACGCACCCGGTCACGTGCGCATTGAAAAGTAGTCCTAGTACCCACTGCCCAATCACAGCGGCGCGTCCCAAATATTGCAAAAAAAGTGGGTCCCATTTGGGCACTTGTCCAAAAACGAAACTTACAAAAACCCCCTCACGCGGACTCTCTCTCTCTCTCTCTCTCCACGACGTCTTCACCCATCACACCTCCCACACACTCTTCTTAAACGTCTTTCTTCTCTCTACGCATTATTTTCCTTCACCAAACACTAACCCTAACCCTAACTCCCCTTCCACCCCCAAAAGATTTCAATTCCGCACCCCGACCATGGATTCCGAGCCCAACAACCTCTTTGACACGGCGTCGCAGCCCGACACCTCCAACGACGCCTACACCTTCCTCGAATTCAACACCCAGGGCGAGGACTTTGACTACCCGGAGTTCCGCGACCCGATTCGCTCTCCTGTCGCCTGGCCCACTCCTTCAGATTCCTTATCGGAACCTGCAGACCGTGACCGTGGCGGTGGTGGGGTCGGGTCGGACCACCAGTCCGATGCGTCGCCGGTTTCTGCTGCCCCGGGCAGCGCCACAAAGGCTAGGGCAGGTGGGTCGGGCAGTAACGCCGGCAATAATCAGGTGGTTGACGGCCTAACGGCTGGGATGAGTGTGCTTAACTTTGAGGATACTGGGGATGACGACAATTACGAGTTTGGAAAAGGGGATTTCACAGAACATGCGTGCCGGTACTGCGGCGTGTCGAACCCGGCTTGCGTTGTGAGGTGTAATGTGCCTTCGTGTCGAAAATGGTTCTGTAATTCAAGGGGGAACACGTCCGGCTCTCATATTGTGAATCACCTGGTAAGTCACCCAGTTCGGAGTGTTATTGTTTCTGCTTTTTTAATTATAATTTTGGGTTTTGTGATTATAATTTTTTGGGATGAGTCCAATGGGAATTTGGGTAAGAACTGGAAATTACTAGTCACAAAATGGATGTCATTGGAGGAAATTTAGTAGTTAGAGAATGCAGGGAAATAAGCGTGTTTTGTTTTAAGAGACAAACTTGCTGATACGCTATCACGTGTTGGCATTGGTTATACGAAGATTGAACTAAGTTTTAGGTACATTTAGAGCTGCATTATTATGCCCTCATGATGGTTTGGGTTATCATCCCGGTTTCAAGATGTTTTTAGTTCTAAATTTTGGGAGATTTTGGTTCAAACATGGTATTGGATTGCAGAGATAGGAGGCAATCTGGGTAAAGAGAAATTAGATTCTGATGATTTTTCTTTGTCGATTAATCATGGCACCTTATACTCAGATGGACTTTTTTTTGTTGAGTTGTAATTTGGTTGCATGAATGGGTTGACTACTTTTTGGTCTATTGGTGATTCATTTGGTTCGTGTTGATGTTACAGCTAGGTTTGGCCTCATATTTTAGAAACCCTATATATATATGGGTTGATTTAAATAATTTTTCATTATAACATAAGCAGTAACATGCTCTGATATATCTATGCAAATTTATAGATATACGTATTTGTTGACACAAAAGTTGAGAAGTCTTCTACTTCCCACACCACTTAATATTAAACTTCCATTAATGGTAGGGCATTTGACCAGCAATTCTGGATCAATATTCCTCTGATTTGTCTGCAGGGACATAATTGGACCTTACATACGAATGGAGTTAATGTTACATCTGTTTAATATGATTTAAGTAACCAGCATTATGCTTCAGATTTTGGTGTTTACAGGACTGCATGATTTAATTTAATGCTGTACATCTTTTATGCCAATCATGTGGCTGATCTTGAGTTGATTGTACTCTCGTTATTACATTGTATGATCTATGATAGAGCATTAGAGAATCCTTTATATCCTCTTTCGGTTTATGTTAGCTCTAGTGGGATCATGGATGGATTCCAAATAATTCTTTTAAGTTAAATTACAAGCTAAAGTAAGGAGTCATAATTTCTATGATGGAGTTTGATTGATTTGAACATTTTAATATCTAGGTGATGCCAGTAAATGTTTTCTATAATTGTTGAGGCCTTGTTTGGGATTGCTTCTGTAGGAACTAGAAGTGCTTACACTAGAAACTCGTTGAAATTTCTATTAAATATTCAAATGCCTCCTCTAAAAGCTGTTGAAAATGCTTCCTGGAGAAGCGTCTGGCAGGTGCTTCTTCAGAAAGCACTTCTATGACCCAGAAGCAATTCTAACAGTTTTTTTCCCAAACGGAATCAGCAAGCACTTTTGGCTGTCAGCAAGGCTTTTAGCCCTTCCAGAAGCAATCCCGAGAGGCTCTAAATTACATGGACTTCAATTTCTTTTCTCTAGTGTAACAGGAACTTACCATAAGCTGCCCCGTTTGATTTCACATCACATTGACCAGACATAAATTTTTTATAGAAATTAAACTGCATCTTCCATTCACGTCTTCGTTTTTCATCTTGAAAAATTAATCTTTGTTGATGCTTTGAACAGCCTTTTCATGGACAAATTTTTAAGGATATGCAACCACAAATAATCTGTGAAATTTAATGAAAGTACCAGCTCTTGGAGCCTGATATCATACATAACTTTTTTTTCTTAATAGTATGCTGATTCTTGGGTGGTTGCATATGGTGGGTTCCTAAATGCGAGTTTGAAAGCTGATGTTATTAATATGGGATAGACATTATATTCTGATAACTTTTCCTAATTGGTTTGTTATGTTGGGTTTTGTAGGTCCGAGCAAAACACAAGGAAGTCTGTCTTCATAAAGATAGCCCATTGGGAGAAACAATCCTTGAATGCTACAACTGTGGATGTCGTAATGTATTCCTTCTTGGATTTATTTCAGCCAAGACAGAGAGTGTTGTTGTTCTTCTTTGTAGGGAACCCTGCTTAAGTGTTAATGCATTGAAGGATATGAACTGGGATCTGAGCCAGTGGTGTCCCCTGATAGATGATAGGTGTTTCTTGCAGTGGCTTGTTAAGGTTTGGTATTTTGCTATCATCAGGTTCATAGTTATTTTCATTTGAGGCAATTTATGGATTTCTGTTTAGTAGTTTTAAGATGCTGTGCTTTGCAGGTCCCGTCTGAACAGGAGCAGCTAAGGGCACGCCAAATCAGTGCTCAACAAATTAATAAAGTAGAAGAACTTTGGAAGTCCAATCCTGATGCTTCCCTTGAAGATCTTGAGAAACCTGGTGTGGATGATGAACCCCAACCTGTGGCCTTGAAGTATGAAGATGCTTACCAGGTGAATCTGTTTGGAATTCATTGTATATACTTTAAAATGTGACAAGGCTTAGATCGTGTCCATTTTATAACACGAGAAGCCTTTGTAGAATTTGCATCTTCTAAATGGATGTTTTGCTGATAAGCTGATGATTTTCTTGTTTCTGATGCAGTATCAAAATGTGTTTGCACCACTTATTAAACTTGAAGCTGACTATGATAAAGTATGCAGACTAACCTCTGTTTTCCTTTTTCTTCTCAATTCAAAGATTTCTTATGATCCCTGTGGTAGAGAACAAGCTAGTTGTTAAGTTCTTATGATCTTATTTATGTTGTAGATGATGAAAGAATCTCAAAGCAAAGACAATGTCACAATTCGGTGGGATATTGGTCTTAACAAGAAGCGTATTGCTTATTTTGTGTTTCCAAAGGTGATTGTCTGCTAAAATTTGAGAGGTTTTTTTTGGGTGAATACTTTTTGTACTATATGCATGTTTTTCATTCTGCTCATATTTATGTGTTATTAACATTCAGTTTTTTCTTGGGTTGTTGCAGGAAGACAATGAGTTACGTCTTGTACCTGGTGATGAGTTGCGGCTTCGTTATTCTGGAGATGCAGCTCATCCAGCATGGCAGTCAGTGGGACATGTTGTATGCCTCTTTCCTCTCTGAAGCATTAAGAGTATATGTTGTGTATGTGTTGTAGTTTTGTGGAACTTATGGTACTTATCTGCTGTTTCAGATCAAGTTAACTGCACAAGAGGAGGTTGCACTTGAACTTCGTGCCAGTCAGGTAGTTTTAGTATTAGTGCTGCTTATATATTGTTATTTAATTCAGTAAACTTGGTTGTTACTAATGTGTATTCATGTTGTTTGCAGGGAGTTCCAGTTGATGTGAACCATGGCTTCAGTGTTGACTTTGTCTGGAAGAGTACAAGTTTTGATCGGATGCAGGGGGCCATGAAAGCTTTTGCAGTGGACGAGACAAGTGTTAGTGGGTAGGTTTGCAGTGTTTTTTTTCTTCCTTCTGTTTTTTTGACTTTTAAGTTTTAGAAATAAGTCTTGTTTCAAAAAAATTAAAAAATTGATAACTTGCTTATCATTATGCTACTTAGTGTTGATTCTACTTCTATGTTCATAATTCTTGTATTACTAAATATTGTATGGAAATGACAAGCATAAATTGGTTTTTAGGGCAGATATTGCATTGGCTATTTCAGGTTGTATTTTATTCAATGAAAGTATGTTAAAAAGAAAAATAAATAAATCATGTCAAGCTGCAGTGGTGTTTTATGTTTTGCATTTAACTTAATTGTTCTTTTATACTATTTGTGCAGATATATTTACCATCATTTGTTAGGCCATGAAGTAGAGGTTCAAATGGTCCGTAATACATTGCCCCGTCGTTTTGGTGCACCTGGTCTTCCGGAGCTCAATGCATCTCAAGTATGATATCTTGATTATACACTTTTTTGTTATCCTCTAGTTCATGACACATTACTTTCTTTTATGGGTTATCCTCTCTTTCTATATACTAGTTTTTCACTTCAAATGCATTTCTTTCCCAAGTATTTCATAATAGCATTTTCTGGGACCTTTTGAGGATTCTTTGTTGTAGTTGGCGTTGGTCTAATCTGAGTGTCTTACCACTTTTTTTTTGATAGGTTTTTGCTGTAAAGAGTGTCCTTCAGAAGCCTATAAGTTTGATCCAGGGTCCACCTGGCACAGGAAAAACTGTGACTTCTGCAGCAATTGTGTATCACATGGCTAAACAAGGCCAGGGACAGGTAAAATAACTCACATTTGTTATTTCCTCTCTCTCTCTTTCTCACTCTCTTTTAATCACAATTTCTCTCTTTACCAGGTTTTGGTCTGTGCTCCTAGTAATGTTGCTGTAGACCAACTAGCTGAGAAGATAAGTGCAACTGGGTTGAAGGTAGAGGACCAGTGCTTGGCCGTCGCCTGCAATTATACTAACTCTATAGAATGTCCCCTTTGTTTTTGCGGCTCTTCTTGAATGAATATTTAAATATCTTTTTAGTTGTGTATGCATTGTTGTGCAGACACATAATTGGATTCTGTTTCTCTGATAGTTTTAGATTGGAGAGCTTCTTATTTGCCTGGGTTAAATGATGGTTTTGTTGCTCGGCTGTTCAGTAGTTTCCTTTTTTTCTGAATTTTAGATTGCTCCTCTATGATAGATCTGTTGTCCACTGTTCATGTGTTGTTGCTTTTTGTACTAAGTAGAAATCTCTATCTATCAAAGAAAAGTAATTACAAACTGCAAGAAATCAGAATATGAGTACCTAAACGTATTTATGTCCATCTTAGTATGACTGTCTCTCAAGTACCACTTGTTCTGCTTTGTAAAACATAGCAGTGTGTAATCTGATTTTTATTTGTTTAAAACAAGTTGGTTTACAGCAGTTGGGTGCTGTTTATGAGCTTCGGAACTCATTTTGCATGAAACATTGCAACAGATGTTTTTTTTATTATATGTGTCTTTGGTAATGATAGGTTTCTTATGAATTTGTCTGATTTTTATCTTCCTTTTGGTATTTAAGGTTGTTAGACTTTGTGCAAAATCAAGGGAAGCTGTTAGTTCTCCTGTTGAGCATTTAACCCTTCATTACCAGGTTTGTGTTGACTTGTTGACTTAATTAATAATTTTATTGTCTGGCTTTACTTTGTTCACTTATTTAACTGGATGCTTACTGACTCTGTTAATCTCAGGTTCGTCATCTTGACACGTCAGAAAAGAGTGAACTGTACAAGCTACAACAATTGAAGGATGAGCAAGGTCACTTTGCTTTTCTAAAAACTTCTATGTATATTGTCCTGACTTGATGCTAATTAGTTCCTGAAATTTTACAGGAGAATTGTCTAGTAGCGATGAGAAAAAATATAAGGCACTGAAGCGGGCAACCGAGAGGGAGATTTCTCAAAGTGCTGATGTCATTTGTTGCACATGTGTTGGTGCTGGAGATCCACGATTGGCCAATTTTAGGTTCCGTCAGGTTGAAATACGTCTTACATTAACAGTTAGTTACTATCTATCACAACTTAAAAATAGCTTACACAAATCTATCCTCTGCTTTTAGGTACTTATTGATGAGTCTACTCAGTCTACGGAGCCTGAATGCCTGATTCCTTTGGTTCTTGGGGCAAAGCAGGTACTCTGAGGTCAAATATATAGATGTTGCTAAATTTTGAGTCTGAGGTTGATTTTTAACAAATCGTTGCCTGGAGTCTAATGAGAAATTTCCATATTAGGTTGTTCTTGTTGGAGATCACTGCCAGCTTGGTCCAGTCATTATGTGCAAGAAAGCAGCTCGTGCTGGGCTTGCCCAGTCTCTCTTTGAACGCCTCGTTTTACTTGGTGTGAAACCAATTAGATTGCAGGTAATTGGTCCAGAGTTTACAGTGTCTGTGCATGGCTAGCTGTGCATAGTATCACTACTAGTGTACATGTACTTGCCTTTTTTTTAAATATATTTGTTTATTTACTTTTTTATGTTGGATAGTCAGTGATGATATCTGAGTTTTGTATACCCATTCATCAATAGATATGATATTGGTCTTTTCTTCTTAATGTTACTGCATGAACATTCAATTCAATATTAAGATGCGTCTATAAAGTGTTGCCTTACTTTACTTTATTGTAAACTTATTGCAATTCTCAATGTATTTGACCTTAACTCATTCTTAGTTGCTTTGGAATTTAGGTCCCTGTATTTGTTTTTCTCCTTTTTATCATATATTTTCCCTAACTTCTTTGAGCAAATCAACTCCACTGTGATTTAACTTGTTTGGATTATTCTCAACGTTTAACTTGGTTGGATTCTTTCTTATTTTATTTAAATTATTTTCTGTCACCAATCTTGTATCTGATTCAAATGTTAAGTTGCATAGTGTAGCTGTCAGTGCACCCTTAAGAGGCTTATGACACTTTCTGTCTTGTATGTCGTTCAAAGTGAAATTGCTCTTGCGTGCATGGTTATGTTGCAAGACTTATATATTTTGAGTGATATAATTTTAGGTTCAATACCGAATGCATCCAGCCTTGTCAGAATTTCCATCTAATAGCTTCTATGAGGGCACGCTTCAAAATGGAGTGACCATCAATGAAAGGCAATCATCAGGCATTGATTTTCCTTGGCCGGTTCCCAATCGTCCCATGTTCTTTTATGTACAGGTAACAATAAGTGCCAGTCAAGTAGTTTGAGCCAACTAAAAATTTGGGGTGGTGCTATCCACACACCCATTTTTACCTTCCACATACATCTCTCAATTTTTGGCCGTCGGATCGAATGAATTGAAGAGAAGAGGACAGAAATTAACCGGGGGGGGGGGGGGGGTGTGGGAGGGAAAAAGAGGTATATGGATAGCATTGCAAAGAATTAGGCTTTGTCTACTGGATGGTTTTCTGTCTGACTTTTTTAAAATCATATTTTCTCTGAAGACTTGTTCTGGATTCATGCATCTGTGTTATAGATGGGCCAAGAGGAGATAAGTGCTAGTGGAACATCCTATCTGAACAGAACTGAGGCTGCTAATGTTGAAAAGATTGTCACAACATTCTTGAGGAGTGGTGTAGTCCCTAGTCAGGTGAACCTACAACGTTCGTTTTGAGTTTAGCATTTTATATATGGATTCCATGTTTCATTAATTTAATAAATATCAACACTTTATAGATTGGAGTGATCACACCATATGAGGGACAGAGAGCTTATATTGTGAACTATATGTCGCGAAATGGTGCTCTCAGACAGCAACTTTATAAGGAAATTGAGGTAATATATCTGACTCGTCACATGTAGAAGCCTTTGCTCTTGACCTATTTTGACTGTATTGCTTCATTATTGTTATTACAGGTTGCAAGCGTAGATTCATTTCAGGGAAGGGAAAAGGATTATATCATCCTTTCGTGTGTGAGGAGTAATGAGCATCAGGTGAGTTCATAAAACCACTTAAGGGGGAAGTACGTACTTTTTTCCTTTCGGTTGTCCCAAAGATGCGTCTTTCTTTTTCTTTTTTTCGAATTGTTTTGTTGCTATTTTCCTATTATTCACGTTATAAATCTTATATATGGGGTTTCAGTGCACTACTTTTTGGTTCATCTCACAGAAAATTACATACTTTCTTTTGTGCTTATTATTATTATTATTTTTTTTTGGGGGGTGGGGGGGTGGGGTTAAGGGGGATGTTGTTACTGATAATTGAGTAGTCATGATTAAACAGAATGGCATTGAAGGCTGTCTTCAGAGTTGTTTCATTGTCAATGAGTTCCAGATTTTGGTTCTAAGATAATTTAGAATGACTAGATAAAAAAAATTCAAAAGAGCTGTCTTCATTTGAAGAAGGAAGTATATTTATGATAGTTTGATTCCTGGCTAATACATTCCTTTTTCAGGGCATCGGATTCCTTAATGATCCTCGCAGGCTCAATGTTGCTCTAACACGTGCTCGATATGGTATTGTCATTCTTGGAAACCCTAAAGTTCTTAGTAAACAGCCACTGTGGAATAGCTTGTTGACACATTACAAGGTATTAACTGTTCTCTGCAATTCTGTTATTGGTGGTTTATGTTGACCTGTTCCTCTTGTTTTTTTATTCCAGTTAATAGAAAAAGAATTAAGGCTTCCTCAAGTATTCTTTTCTGATTTAACTTGACAATTTTTCTGTTTGATATGTATTTTTTCGTTCTCATCTTGTTTTTCTCAAGTCCTTTTAGGTCCTCTGGTTCATGGTGTTTGTAGTGTTTCATTTATAGATAAAGTTATGTGTACTATCAAAAAAGGAAATAAAAAAAAGCCCATTTCCAAAATATGGAAGTCATCTTGGGAATGATTGGTGGCAGCTGGCAGCATATTTGTTAATGCTAATTGATGATGTACTGCAAATTTTGTTTATGTCCTCCTCCTGTTTATTCTATTTATCTTCTCTCTTTGATTGTCATGTGCTGGTTAAAAATGATTGTGCTGTCTGGGTTGATAACTTGATATTCAGACTATAGTGTTGCTATTACTGACATTTTATACATCATTAGGAACACGAGTGCTTGGTTGAGGGGCCTCTAAATAACCTGAAGCAGAGTATGGTGCAATTTCCAAAGCCTAAAAAGGTTTGTCACTAGCGGAGAAGGCAAAAATTAATTTTTCATTCTTTTCTTTAAATGTACACATTTTTAATTTGTGGTGGGAGTTGGATCTTAATTATGAAATCACCAATTTATGATGGATGTAAAATTATGTTGTGTTTGCTCTACTGTTGACACAGATCTACAATGATCGGCGCCTATTCTTTGGAGGTGGTCCTGGAGTTATCCCCAATGACAGTTTTGGGTCTGTAGCCTCAGCTGGCCAAAATGTGGACAGAAGAAGTAATCGTGGTAGGGGTATGTTAGTGCTAGTATCTTTCCCTTTTTACCTTCTCTCTCCAGGAATTGTAGGATGAAGTGCATTGTTTGTTTTCTCCACACTTTCCATTATACTCTGATGGTGTTCTTTTCTTGTTATCTTTGTTTTGATACTTCTTTTTCGTTTCCTATTAGTAGGGATAAAAAAGGGAAGAAATCTAAATGAAAAATTGAAGCCAACGCTTTTAACGTAATGGTTATTGATATGTTAGTGTTTAGTGTATAAATGGTTTCACATGTGTTGAAATGTTAAATTTTTTTCCTCTTTAGAAGTTAAAAATAACTAATCCGACATGGACAAGGAAAATAGAATAAAATAATTAACCCTTAAATTCCAAGTTTTAAATCCAATAATAAGTAGAAAATCTTAATTGTAAACATCTCCTATGTCTAAATTGTTTATGTCAAATGCAGGTTCTTACCTACCTCCTGGCCCACCCAATGGTACCCATAAGCCTGGTGTACATCCGGCTGGATATCCAATGCCTCGGGCACCTCTTTCACCATTCCACGGAGGACCCCTTTCTCAACCGTATGCTATTCCAACTCGTGGAGCTGTGCATGGACCAGTTGGAGCTGTTCCTCATGTCCCTCAACCTGGAAGTCGTGGTTTTGGGGCAGGACGTGGAAATGCTGGTGCTCCAATTGGCAGTCATCTTCCGCACCAGCAGGGCACACAACAGAATGTTGGGAATATGGGGTCTACCTTCAACTTTCCCACTCTTGAAAATCCAAATAGCCAACCATCTGTTGGTGGCCCCTTATCTCAACCTGGATTTGTCAATAATGTTTGTACTGGCCCCTTTTATTTTTATCATATACCAATTCTTCTAGTTCTTGTTCCTTCATCCACCTGATGCATGTGCTCGTCTTGTTGTATGCAACAGATGCCAGTTCAAGGGCCAAGCCAAACATTTCGTGATGGATTTTCCATGGCGGGCATGTCTCAGGTTTTTCTCGTACTAAACGTGATATTTTTAGTAACTTGTGATGTTGATATTCATCTTTTAATTTCATCTTCAATTTCATGTTGCCAGGAATTTTTGGGTGACGACTTTAAAAGTCAGGGATCACATGTTCCTTATAATGTTGCTGACTTCTCCACTCAGGTATGAAGTTGCAGTGCTTTTTTCTTTTGTTGTTTTTTCGGTGTATGCTGGGCCGTGGGCCATACATTATTTGTTTGCTTCAGCAGTGTACTTCTGGATTTAGTTTTTGGGTTAACTATATTTTTGTTCACTGTGTTTTGACTCAAAATCACTTTTGGTCCTGTGGTTTTAATTGTATCAGTAGTCACTGTGTATTTTTTGTTGGCAAATTTATCACTATCAAAAGTTGAATAAACCCGAAAAGAGTCTTTCTATCAAATAAACCCGAAAAGTGAAGGTAGTTTTAGAAAGCCGATAATGCGGTCTTTCAATCCCTTGGCAACATTTTCTTGAAAACAGACAGATTGTTTCCCCAAATTGAAAATCTGGATTCTAACTTGTTAATCACCTCACTTTCAAAATTGTTTTTAAATTGCTAGCAAAACCAAACACACTGACTGAAAATGAAATCGAGGCAAAATAGTGTGACCAAATATGCATTTTTTGGCCTTTATGTGTTGGGCTATGCCTTAAGTTGTTTGTTGAAGGACGTTAGCCAATGTTTTTCATTTAAATACCTTTTTTGTTTTCATCTTCGATGAATTATTTTCCCTTGGAAGAAGTGATTCTACACCATGCTAATCAAAAATTGAAAAGAAAAGGTTATTCATAGAAAGAGGATTTCCCTTTTTGTGTCCACACTATTTTCTTTCCAAATGTACCCATCGTCAATGTTATGTAATTTAAGAACCTCTGTTACTTGCAATTACAGAATTAGTCATGTATTCGAAAATTAAAACTTACATTATGCTAGCTTGGTCAACAGGCTTCTCAAAGTGGATATGCTGTTGATTATGTTACTCAAGGAGCACAAGGTGGGTTTCCAGGGAACTTTCTGAACCAGAACTCTCAAGCTGGATATTCTCGATTTGGTACAGGGAATGACTTCATGTCTCAGGTTTGCTAGTTTCCCCTTCTTTTCGTTACATTTTTACCGTGCTTTGGGCAATTCTCAACAGCTTTCTTACAGGACTACATGCCTCATGGATCACAAGGCCTATTTACTCAGGTGGGCTTTAATGATCCATCACAGGATGAAGCATCACAGAGCCACTATGGAGTTGCAAATGCCAATCAACTCCAGTCCCAGGTTTCATTTCATACAAATGCTATTTAATAGATTACTACGGGAAAATAATAAAATGGGATGTAGAGACATTTGGCTCCGTAATTAGCAAGTCCTTTCACATTGTTCTTCAACAGCGTTTAGTGGGTTGGGCATATGACCAACATGTTTACTGCATTCTTCCTCTGTTCTTTTTCAAGTCATAGTTTGGCTTGGTGGTGGCTGTCCTCGTCGGTGCTAATACACGTTCAACATATTTTCAGGGCTTTATGAACTCGCTGTACTCTCAGCCTTTTGCCCATTACAACACACAGCCAATGAACTTACAGGCCCCACCACAACAGCAGCAGCAGCAGCAGCAGCAGCCGCAGCCTCAGCCTCAGCCTCAGCAGGGCCAGACCTCCCAAAATCAGAAAATCCACTACAATGGTTAAGAGACAGTAGGGAATAATGGCTGTGATGGGTTATAGTCTTTTGCATTCAGCAACTCGGTTTGTGCTCTCTTGTGTGCCCAAATACAACTGCCCTAAATTGCAGAAGATTTGTCGGTTGCGATCAGTGTGGTTATCTCCAGAACCTCTAGTTGATATGTTGTGGGTTTTGGGAATACTGTCAAATAGAGTGGGCAAATGAGCATATGGGGTCTCTGAGCAAACAAGAGCGACACATCCGGTGCTGAGAAAGAAAAGGATAACCCCGATATTACCTGCTTGAAGTTTTGTATTGTTCCGAAGAAAGGTAAGAAAAAGATGGTTAAGTGAAATGAGAGCATTACATGGCATGGTTTTTGGCGAAAGGGTTCCGGCACTGGAAGAGCGGGGCGCGCTGTATATGCGACTGACTGACAGGGAAATGACCCAATTTATTCATATACAGAAGCAGTTCTACAACAAATTTTGTACAGCATGCTCGGGGAAAGTCGCCTAACCCTTTCGGCTCCAGACATGTAATTATACTCTACATTTTAATATCGCATAGACGACGATGATGAAATCTTTAGCGAGTATTTATTCAGTGCTTGTGCTGCTCGGCGTAGAACCCTTACCCCGGTCTGGTGGTATATAAAAAGTTTGATGATTGGTTTGTTTGTGTAATCTGCTTTCGTTTAAATGCTGCGTAATTGACTCCAGGAATGTCCTCTCGGTTTCCTTCTCTTTTCCTTTGGCGACAAGTTTTAAAAAAAAAATGAAGCCACTTAGTATGACGGTTAAGTGGTATTTCTCCATTGGCAGGTGAAATGTTTAGGTTCGATTCTTGCTAAAGATGAATTTGAACCATGTTATTGCTAGGTTATTGTGAGGCTTAACTCATTAGTCCACGCTTTATGCGTTGACAATATTGTTTTTTTATTTTTTTTTATCAAATGATTGATTTTGTTATATTAGATGTTAGATTAGTTACCGATAAAATTTGAACTCATTCCGTCATGTAAGGACTCAATACTTTATCACCATTGTCTTATCACCATTGTGGTAAATGATTACTTGTAGATAATATGATTTTGTTCAGAAGAGAGTTGTTGAAAAACGAACCAAAATAAGTACACTGGACGAAAATAAAGAAACTTTAGATAGAGCCCTCGACAATGATAGTTTTTTGGTTATCTTCATGTGGTGGTATGACTTGGAAAATGGCAAAACAATCCAAGCCCTCCTCCATTTCCTCCACCAGTTGACTCGGTAACTCAACGAGTCCAAAACCTTTCTGTACCAACTCGCTTAAGCACTCGGCGGTCCACTGCCTGACCTCCGTTGACGCCCAAACCGTAGTACCTCTGCCGCACACGCTCTTCAACGTCTTGGCCAACCCCACCATTTCCTCTTGGTTATAGAACACGTCAGACATCAAAATTAGGTCGAACTCGCTGATTTGACTCGGTGACTCGTCCGATCCCCACACGAGTTCCCTCACCTCGACTCGGTCCCCGAGTCCGTTGGCCTCCACATTCCTCAACAGCCCCGGAAGGAGTGGCCCCATATCCGTGAGAACGACTCGGCTCGCTCCAAGCCGAGCCGCTGTCAGGCCGGGAAGTCCTGCCCCAGCACCGAGCTCGAGGACGGACTTATCTTGGAAGTGAAAGTGGACTGCGCCTTGAGTGGCCATCCAGTTGGATAGGACAATGGCCGAGTCCCAAACCCATAAGCCGGTGAGAGCTCGACCCGTTGTTGAGTCACTGACGTCGTCTAGCTCGTGGATAACTAGGGTTTGGTCTGCAACCTGGATTTGTCTCGTGCCCATATTCTGTCAGCTCTCTTCCTTAATTCACTTGGTAGGTAGTGTTGCTACGATGTTATATATATATATATATTAGGGTTTTCTTTGTTCTCGTTACTTTCTTTTGACAGAGAATATTTTCTTTGAAGTGGAAGAACTTGGTAACAGTTTAAAGTAAGAACAAAGCTGGTGCATGAGAGTTTGTGCTGGCTGTTGAGGTGTCGGAATATCGGCATCTGAAGCTTGTGCTAAAGCAGTGACTTGGGAAGAAAGCAAGAAGAAGGTTTAGAAAGTTCAACCGATCGGAGGTATAAATGCTTTTAACCACTTGAACGAGCTCAAACATAAATACCGGGGGTTATTTTATTTTATTTTCTAGCCACCAAATCAAAAGAGAATCTAGGGCTAAATAAAGAGGAGGAGTACGCAGAAGGTGAAAAATGGTGTACGAAAATCACTCCCCAAAACGAATGGCTTGAGCCTTGCTGGGATTTGTAAGCAACAATACACATTTTTGCAATCAACGAAATTGAAGCATCCCTTAGGCTGCTGCGATTCAAAAGTGGATCTTATGCATTGACTTAATGCTTTTGGTCTTCAAGAAAAGTTAAGACAACTAAATAAACATAATAACTGAGGGTTATCAAAACTCCTCAGTAATCAATCCAGTACAACCAGCTTCCGATACCCTTCCCCTTAGATGGCTGCTTCCATGTCAAAGTCGGGGCGAATTTCTCCATCATTGTCCAAGAACAACCTGAGCAAATCGTCGGAGAAGCCATTTAGTACGGTCACCCCTGGATATGTACGAGGCTCCATCCACCTCCTCGGCTCACCATCCTGCATTATCCAATACACAATTTTTGGCACCGCATGTTCATACCCTTTCTCCTTAAACTTGCCCCTGTATGGCCGGATAAGCCTTGTCCCACCGTCTGGCTGTAGCTTCGTCAAAGTATTCAATCCCAGTGAACACAAACACCTTCTTGATCATTTGCTCCGGCTTCAAATTAGCATTCACAGCCTCTTGGAGAATCAAATCAAACACCTGAGGCGACTTACTGAAATTGATTGTCTTTCCTTTCCATGGCTCTTCATTCAGCTCAGACAACAAGAGTGTCCAAGCCACCACCGTGTCAATGGTGTGCCTACAGTTGTATACCGAGGCCGTTTCACACACAGCCAAGCAGTTGTTCAGATTTCCTTGCTTTGAAAAGAAGTGCTCCACCATCGTCTTCCACTGAAGCTCAGCCGCTTGTGCAAAATTCCAGGGATTCGCATAGCTTATGATCTCATGGGGAAGTAAAGCATCGCCTACGATATTGGACTTTTCGGCTTTCACCTTTTCAGTGTACTTCTCAATACTCCAGAACTCACATACACTTACAGAACCTACCTGAGTTCAATATAATTATTTTGACGATGATCTGAAGAAAGATCGTGCCTAGACTGTACTAAAAATTCGTTGGAAAGCCGATCGCAACTGCGGAATCGCAGACGAAAAAAAGAGGGAAATACTTTGAAACTCTTGCTTCAGCAATCGCAAGATCAGGAAAAAAAAAACCTTGGAAACCAATTTTACGACCTTCCACAAAACACCGAGAAATCTAGGTTTACAGGGATGCAAAACTCCTCTGAAAACAGAGAACCTAAAGAAAATCTCCAGAAAAAAACAAAGGAAAACGGCGATATCTTTGATGAATATTTTGTGAAACGAAGAACACAGGATTTCAGAGGAAACGAAGGCGAGACCAGACGGAGAAAAGAAGTGATTGGCAAGAGACAAAGGCAAAGCAAATGGTAAGGCGATGAAATCCAGTCGAAGCGTATAGATGAATGATGACAGATGCATGGCCAATATGGGCAAAACCGATTATTTACTGTGGAATAGAGGAACAACAGGACAATCAAGCATAGAAGAAACCAAAGGGCAAGAGCGTCCGGCCACTGGTCATCAACAATACCCCCGAAACTGAGTTTTAGTATGTAGGACTAGCGATTAGTGCTTGCTGCGGGTTTTAAAATCCTATAACACATGTCATAAGTTCGAATTGGAAATGTAGTATGTACGCACATGTGATTGATGTCTCATTGTTCATTTACAATAGCCAATACTATATTTACATTCATGTGGAATGTAAGAAGGAAATTATTGACCTTTTGTTCTAAATCAAAAAGAACACTAATTGTAAAATAAAATTTCAAAATACCTTTCCAAGCAGTTGAACCTCAAGAAGAACGCTAATTCTAAAGTACAAATTCAATTTCTATTACCAGTATGATTAGCTTGTAACAACTTGTCCACTGTGATAAAAAGCATCCAATTTCTCATTTTATATTCATTTCAAAGAAGAACCAAACCAAAAATGCACATAAAAACTCACTGAATTACCAAGTTTGAACAATTTGGGTAATTGGGTATCCTCAAAACAATTCAAAGAGCAACAATTCAGCACGAACACAGCTGAAAAACAAAAGAAAGACCAAAACTAAGGGGATATCGAGATTCAAAAATGTAGCAGATAACATGATCAGGAGAGGTGTTTTTCACTGAGAAGATCCAAAAGGACAGTCCCAAAGCTGAACATAACAGTTTCTAGTCACATTATTAATTGCAATGAGAATTTAGTCTTAGTGATGGGTTTGCAGTGCATAGAGTTCATTTTGCAAAGTTCAAAATTGCATTAAGACTTTAGTCTTAGTGTACAGCACGTGACAGCAATAATTGGTACATTGATCTCAACTCATCATTCTCAAGTATTCTAAATCTCGCAGGATGAGGGTATCGTAGCAATATTCAGCAGATTATACAATATAACTCCTTATTCGTATAAGTTTACTCATTGACTTGGTCAGAATTCAGTTTATCCCTCAGCAAGGTGTATAAAAAATGGTATAATAAATAATGATCATGAATAAGGAAAATAGGCAATTACCATTTCTTAGATATTCAGGGGGTGTGAGCAAGATTAGTGTTGTAACTTTTTCCATTCCTACCGTTTTTCATCAATCCAAAACACGAGAGCCGAGGATTGCCATTCCTGCAACACCATCCATGAAATTACCACTTTGATCTCATATAAATCCATGTAGTTTTTCAGATAAAAAGTCTTAACATAGAACAAAATATGTCTACTTATAAAAAAAAAGGTCCACAATTATACGTGTTTAAAATTATCTCTCTTCTCGTAAAAATTGAATAACTAAATAAACAAATTTGGGAAAGGAAATTGGAGACATCACCTCATCAAAGAGAATCATATATGAATTTAAGTCATGGTACAATGGGCGTCCTTCACTACTGCAGTAATACAATGCTTCAGCAATGTTCAAAGCAACTCTTGGTCGCAAAGCCCACTCAATGGTTTGATTCTCCCCTGTCAAGAAGGTGTGAGATGAATTTATACATGAAGCACTTTGAATAGCTATCGGAGATAAATTTCAGTGGTCACTTGTCAAGAATATGAGAATGGGAAAAGCAAAATAGGAGTCACAAATTGAAATGAAAATGGCACATTTGTAGATAATAAATCAGCTTTGTGAAAGTGGTTTGAGATGACAATATTATGCTCAAGTAGAACAAATGCATTCTTTAAAGTGATGAACGCCCAATATCTTATGTAAAAGAAGAGAAAATTATATCTTTGCAGGGCTGTCATCAAATCGAGATTGAAAATTTTTAAGTTTCAATTGCTTGGCTTTTCATATTACAAACAGACAGTGGATGCAACCATTTTATTTTCGTATTCGTTGAAATTTAGTGCAACTTTCAAATAAAGAGTGTTCCTCCTCATATTTCAAGCAATGTGTCAAACATGTTCTCATGTCTTGTGCAGAAAAGAATGGCCAAAAACTGTATAAAAAAAAAACAATTCATTGAATAACTGAATACAGGAGGCACATACAGTTGAAGAGATGTTTGGCAAGGGTATCATGGTGCACGTACTCCGCCACCGGCAGCCTCTAGTCGCCATCGCAGCAATACACAATCATGAAGAAATATCTCTTTGAAAAAAAAACACTTTGCAAAGACTGCACAAAGAAATTAAAACTACTTGACACTTTTCCAAAAATCAAAAACAGGAACTTCAACAAATACATTTGAAATTTGCCCTCTTCGCTAACATGTAGAAAATAAAATTAACATCGGCAAACTATGTAACAACTCATTGAGTAAAAACAAATGCATCTCATACCTTAATCATTTTATATACACCAATGGATTGAGCATGCATAACCTAGTAGCTTCTACATATGACCGCTCCAGGTTCCAGAATAAGCAGGAGCCTCCTGTCAAGTAATACCAATTTAAGTTTAGATACTTCAATATTCAGTATACATAATTTGGAAATAGAAAATAACATAATATAATCATACCTAGAGAGTGATGGCAAAGGTATTTCATCAGCCAGAAAAACCTTGTAAAGAACAAAAATTCCACAAAATAAGTATATTAGCACTCCCTGCAAAACCCCACAACAACAACAACAACAACAAAGCCTTTTCCCACTAAATGGAGTCGGCTATATGAATCCTAGAACGTCATTGCGCTCGGTTCTGTGTCATGTCCTCCGTTAGATCCAAGTACTCTAAGTCTTTTCTTAGAGTCTCTTCCAAAGTTTTCCTAGGTCTTCCTGTACCTCTTCGGCCCTGGGCCTCTGTCCCATAGTCGCATCTTCTAACCGGAGCGTCAGTAGACCTTCTTTGCACATGTCCAAACCACCGTAACCGATTTTCTCTCATCTTTCCTTCAATTTCGACTACTCCTACTTTACCTCGGATATCATCATTCCTAATCTTATCATTTCTTGTGTGCCCACACATCCAACAAAGCATCCTCATCTCCGCTACACCCATTTTATGTATGTGTTGATGCTTCACCGTCTAACATTTCATGCCATATAGCATCGCCGACCTTATTGTCATCCTATAAAATTTTCCCTTGAGCTTCAGTGGCATATGACGGTCACACAACACGCCGGATGCACTCTTTCACTTCATCCATCCAACTTGTATTCTATGGTTGAGGTCTCCATCTAATTCTCCGTTCTTTTGCAAGATAGATCCTAGGTAGCGAAAGCGGTCGCTCTTTGGTACTTCCTGATCTCCGATCCTCACCCCTAACTCATTTTGGCCTCCATTTGCACTGAACTTGCACTCCATATATTCCGTCTTTGATCAGCTTAGGCGAAGACCTTTATATTCCAACACTTCTCTCCAAAGGTTAAGCTTCGCATTTACCCCTTCCTGAGTTTCATCTATCAACACTATATTATCTGCGAAAAGCATACACCAAGGAATATCATCTTGAATATGTCATGTTAACTCATCCATTACCAATGCAAAAAGGTAAGGACTTAAGGATGAGCCTTGATGTAACCCAACAGTTATGAGGAAGCTTTCGGTTTGTCCTTCACGAGTTCTTATGGCAATCTTTGCTCTATCATACATATCCTTTATAGCTTGGATATATGTTACTCGTACTCATTTCTTCTCTAAAATCCTCCAAAGAATGTCTCTTGGGACCCTATCATATGCTTTTTCCAAATCTATAAAGACCATGTGTAAATCCTTTATCCTATCTTTATATCTTTCCATCAATTTTCATAAGAGATAGATTGCCTCCATGGTTGAGTGCCATGGCATGAACCCGAATTGGTTGTCCGAAACCCATGTTTCTTGCCTCAATCTATGCTCAATGACTCTCTCCCAGAGCTTCATTGTATGACTCATTAGCTTAATACCCCTATAGCTCATGCAATATTGTACGTCACCCTTATTCTTGTAGATAGGCACCAAAGTGCTCTTTCGCCACTCAGTTGGCATCTTCTTCGTTTTCAAAATCCTATTGAAAAGGTCTATGAGCCATGCTATACCCGTCTCTCCCAAGAATTTCCACACTTCGATTGGTATATCATCTGGGCCCACTACTTTTCTATGCTTTATCTTTTTCAAAGCTACAACCACTTATTCCTTCCTGATTCGGCGGTAAAATGAGTAGTTTCTACACTCTTCTGAGTTACTCAACTCCCCTAAAGAAGTACTTCTTTCATGTCCTTCATTGAAAAGATTATGAAAATAACCTCTCCATTTGTCTTTAACCGCGTTCTCTGTAACAAGAACTTTTCCATCCTCATCCTTGATGCACCTCACTTGGTTTAGGTCACTTGTCTTTTTTTCCCTTGCTCTAGCTAGTTTATAGATATTCAACTCTCCTTTTTTGGTATCTAGTCGTTTATACATATCGTCATAAGCCGCTAGCTTAGCTTTTCTCATAGCTTTCTTCGCCTCCTGCTTCGCTATTCTATACCTTTCACCATTTTCATCGGTCCTATCCTTGTATAAGGCTTTACAACATTCCTTCTTAGCCTTCACCTTTGTTTGTACCTCCTCATTCCACCACCAAGATTTCTTTTGGTGTGGAGCAAAGCCCTTGGACTCTCCTAATACCTCTTTTGCTACTTTTCGGATACAACTAGCCATGGAATCCCACCTTTGGCTAGCTTCCCCCTCTCCATCCCACACGCATTGAGTGATTACTTTCTCTTTGAAAATGACTTGTTTTTCTCCTTTTAGATTCCACCATCTAGTCCTTGGGCACTTCCAGGTCTTGTTCTTTTTTCTCTCTTTTGATATGTACATCCATCACCAACAAGTGATGTTGATTAGCCAAGCTCTCTCCCGGTATAACTTTGCAATCCTTACAAGTTATAAGATTCCCTTTCCTCATTAGAGGAAAATCTATTTGTATTTTTGCCGATCCACTCTTGTAGGTGATCACATATTCTTCTCTCTTCTTAAAGAAGGTGTTGGCTAAGAAGAGATCATATGCCATTGCAAAATCCAAGATGGCTTCCCCATCCTCATTTCTTTCCCCAAAACCATGGCCACCGTGAAAACCCCTATAGTTGCACGTCTCCTTGCCCACGTGTCCATTTAAATCTCCTCCTATAAATACCTTCTCCGTCTGAGCAATTCCTTGCACCAAGTTCTTCCCAAAATTTCTCCTTCAAACTCATATCCAACCCTACTTGAGGTGCGTACGCACTAATCACATTGATGAGTTATTGTCCTATTACAATCTTGATTACCATAATTCTATCTCTTACCCTTTTGACATCTACAACATCTTATGTCAAGGTCTTGTCCACGATGATGCCAACACCACTTCTCGTTCTATTTGTGCCCAAATACCAAAGTTTAAAACCTGAGTTTTCTATATCATTTGCCTTAAGACCAACCCACTTAGTTTCTTGCAGGCACATAAACTTATCATTCTCCTCACCATAACTTCCACTACTTCCATAGATTTTCCCTTTAAGGTTCCTATATTCCATGTTCCTAAATGCAGTCTACTCTCTTGAACTCTACCCTTCTGTCCTAGCTTCTTCACCCCCCTGTCTAATAGGATCAAATTACTTCTTTTGTGTGTCATGTGTAAAGTTGATAGGCGCATATGCTTCCAAACAACTTTGAGTGGAGTCGTTCAAAATGAAGTTTCTATGACCCTCTTGCTCATTTAACACTACATCCGGGTGCCGATGGAGATACAACGACCCTTGCTCATTTATCATTGTGTTCGGGCCACACAGTGTGCCACTT
This sequence comes from Malus sylvestris, assembly GCF_916048215.2. Lineage (NCBI taxonomy): Eukaryota > Viridiplantae > Streptophyta > Magnoliopsida > Rosales > Rosaceae > Malus > Malus sylvestris. The sequence continues at coordinate 5,602,276 of NC_062265.1, forward strand.
ACAAGTAACGCCCTAGTTTTAGCGCAATTTCGTTATGGATTCATTTTCATAAGGATTCGACGTAACCTAGGAATGCCAGTTGTTGACTACCCGACGCCCTCCCCCTCCTTCTTTATTTGAGTTTAGGACCGGCAATGTAAGATAAACTTACACATGCGGAGTTTCCCTGCAAAACCCCAAAATAAAAAATTAGAAAAATCAAATTTGATAACATTATGCTGTAAGAAACACCCACCCAAAATTCCAAATGAAGAAAAACTAATACAACCTCTGCAAAAAAATAATCAGAAGATGAAAAATCAAATTCGAAATTCTCAAATCCGGAAGTTGAAATTGAAAATTTTGAGAAGTTACCTCTTGTGAGCAGAAGAAGAGATTGATACCTTACCCGACTTTAGAGGTGGTCGGAGTTGATCGAAATCAAGAAAAAAAGGTCGAAATCGGTCGATTATTTAGGAGATTGACACCTTTGAGGCAAAAGGGGACCGACGGTGAACGGCACATAAGCGTTTCTGCAAAAGTTGAAAAGAATTATGGGATTGAGAGGGTTCTTTCGATTTGGATGAATTAGTGGAGGCGATGGTTTTGGCCAAAAAACCAGCAACCTGTCAAGAACCATATTTAAGCTTTGGTCTCCGACCTTTAAATGGAGAATGAAAGTCAGAGGAAAAGTGACAGATGAGGAGAGGAGATGAGGGAAGACTGCAGAGAGAGAAATGGAAACGGGAGGAAAAGTCGGGAAGAAAGTCTGATTGGAGCCTTCGACGATGATCGACGTATGGCCAAGAAAGAAAGAAGCATAAGCCAAAAGAAAGATCAAGAAAAATGAACAAAAAAAGAGGGTTAAATGATGAGTGATGCGTGGTAAAGATGGGCAAAATTGGAATTTTGTTGTACCAAGCAAACAACAAAACGTGGGAGTGAGAATAAATAAAGGGCATTTTCGCCATTTCATTGTTCACAAACAGTGAAAAACAGTGTCCGGAGAACCCAGTTTTAGTATATAGATAATATGGGTATTTATCAAATATTAGCTCCTAATTTAAAAAATGTCAGTTTTTATAAAAACTTTCAAATATGTCCAAAATATCATTTAAATAGACACAAATACCCTTAAACTTTAAACCTAATAAATTAAAAAACTAAAACCCAATTAGATGAAGAGTTCTCACGATTAAACCTAAAAATTGGTGGAGACCTAGTAAAAGCACCAACTATTGGTGGAGACTTGTGCACCCCTAAACGAAGGTGAGTGTACATGGTTTTTTTTTTTTTTTTTTTTTTTTTTGCATTTTATCTCATCTAAGTTTTCTCTTTACTTTTGTAATTTCTTACTTCAACTGAATATTTATGGAATAATGAACTGTCAATTTTTGTAACATTATTTATCTCAATTTCCCTTTAGATTAAATGTGCTTCGTATTTAATTTCCACACCTTTGCATTATTAAGGGTGTTGTTCTTGTCCAAATTCTATTTTGAAAGTTATCATTGATTGTGGTAGTGAATCGAGAGATCTGTTGTGTTCTTGGAAAGTGCAAATAACTTAATTTTAATGTTTACAGAATAGAAATTCTTCTAGTACATATTAGAAAAATTATGTTTCTTTTGTCAAGAGAAGATTGACAAACCTAATACTATTTGCTGATCTATTAGTGGAAAGCTAATTGAAATTCATTTAGTGCATATTAGAAAAATTAGGGTTTACGATATAGAAAATTTTCTTTCTTTGCGTTTTTATTCTTCTTATTTTGGTCTACAAATTGTCAATTAATTGTACTAATAAAAAAATGAGAAAAATATTAGGGAAAGCACTGCTTGATTATCGCACAAGAATCTTTTAATCAACAACTAGTTATTTGTATGAATTAAGAGTATTTGTGTCTATTTAAGGGAGATTTTGATTATCGCACAAGAATCTTTTTACTCTTGCCTTCCAAGGGAGCGCATTTAAGCTTTTGGTTGTTTAAATACCAAGGGAGGGTATTTAAGTCTATTTAAGTGGGGTTTCTGTTATTTTTTAAAGAAGTTATAAAAAGTGACATTTATGAAATTAGGTGTTAAATTTTGGTTATTATTGATAAAAACATGTAAGATATTTGATAAAATATAAGTATATGTTGCTAAGTTTGAAACATATTTATAAATATTTATTTGTTTGGTGGGAAAGTGGGGCCTTACAAGAGAAAAGAAAGAGATAGTAAAAGTAAAAGTTATACGGATGATGAAATGGTGGGGTCATGAGAGGAAAAGAATTGAATATATAAACAAGAAAGAAAGTCAGTAAAAGAGGCAAGTTTTGGCTGAAAAACGATGACGTCATAGCGTTATATTAATCAAACAAATAACTTCAACATCTTATTCTCTATGAGTTTCTGTCGTCTCCTCTGCACTTAAAAGATTTCCAGTTTTCGATGAAGTCCTACACATGGCCTCGCCCAGCCCCATCCATCCCGCCTTGTCTTGCCTAGATCCACATTGTCTCGCCTAGCCCCGCCTAATCCTACCCAAGCGGCAGCCTAATAGGCTTCTAATTTCGTAAACAATTGTGACTAATTGCGGCAGCGGCCCTCCACTTAACGCCTAAGCGCCGCCTAGACTACTTTTTTGAACACTAAATAAGCAATATCATAAATAAAAGTTTAAGATGAACTAAAATATTTCTCTAAATTTGTTTGGTGTATGCTTTAGTTTTTAGAGTTGATGTCATGCTTTTAAACATCCAAGTACATATGTGCAAGAAGTAAATACGTGGCACCCAATGAATCATATTTAGGAAATACAATATCCATTAAGGATGAATAAGTCAATACCTCTATTAATTAATAACCTTTCTAAAGTTGTAAAATTGGGTTGATCCCAGATTTATGACTTTATAAAAGGTTTTATTGTACCAAATTTTGCCCTCCTTAATTAGGATTTCAAAACATTATCATTTATTTAGTTAGGAACAAAATAGTAAATTCCAATATTTTGAATACAATTCATAAATATGGATGTGACCTCTGACCTCACCTCCCATGATTTGTCATGCTAACCCTAAACCAAAACAGTAAAATCTCTCTTAGAGTAGTATTCTATAAAGGAATAACCTCCTTAAAGTCATAAAAATTCCGGCCTCAACTTGGAACGAGTTATGTATAGGAATAAACTCCACTTTATAATAAGTTATAATTTTTCTTAGTTCCATATCAAGGAAACACACCTCTACACAATAATTGTCAATGAGTACAAAAATATTCAATTTCACAAATAAAATTTTAAGATGAACTAAATATTTCTCTAAAGTTGTTTGGGACAATACTTTAGTTTTTAGAGTTGATGCAATGTCTTTGAGCTTGCAAGTACATATGTGCAAGAAATAAAATACTTGGCAGGTCAACCAGTTCCTCTACACAACCACCTCTTCCTTTTGTGGGTCAACCAATTCCTTTATCCAAATTTTACTGGCCATCGGATGTATCTCATGATCAATGTTATAAGTTTGTGTTGCACCAGACTATCTCAGATTAGACTAGACTAGACTAGCTTCAAGGACTAAGCTAGATTTGCTTAGAATAGATTAAGCTTGACTGACTTAGTGAAGCGTTTACTTCAGTGTCGGACTAAGAAGTAAGATAATGAAAATAAAAATGTCACCAATTTTGACACACCCCGACTGGAGTCGAGGCACGTTGGCCATCACTTGAATGTGACGTAACCATAGTGTGAATGATGTAAAAATGTGGATAAATTAAAACTGAAACTAGAACTTAATTAAACTACTAAAATGAGTATGCAGAAGTGTGTAGGACCCATAGAATACAAATGTTCAAAGCATAGATGACAAATAGTGCAGTGGAAGAAAAGTACTTAGTAGACAACTAGAAACAGTCCCTACATTAAAAAGAGTTATGTCAGAATCGTCGGGTGATCCTCGTGTCCACAGAGTAGGTCGGCTATCTAGGATTTGGAATGGCGAAAAACAGAAGGGTGAGTAGGCACAAAAATAAAGGTTTGTAAAACACAATTATTTTCCGAACATACTAACCCCTCGTTGTAAAACATGTATAGTTTCTAGAAAATCATACTACATATAGGTATGAAATCAAATGCAACTCAGCAGTAAAACCAAAAGCAAGCCAAATCACGATATCACGACAGGAGTATAAGTGAAATCAAACGCTCAACAATCTATGATAGCATACCAGTCAGAGTCGCCTAATGCGACCTGTACGACTGACCTAATTTGATCATCAATCTATGCTAGCACACAAGTCGGAGTCATCTAATGTGGTCTATACAACATGACTGGGTGTAAAATAAATATATGCTCTAGTTCTACGATCACGTGAAGACTGGCGATAATCGCGATCATCTACGAGTCGGAGTCGCCTAATACAACCTGTACGACATGACTGACACCTACTTGGATCCAAGGTGAGCGTGTGATGCAGGAGGTGAACATCACGTGAATGACTGACCCTAGCCCGGGGCGAGCACTAACATCGAGGTGCAACAATGATGAGCGAACTACATGAATATATGCATGCCATAATGATTCAATGATTCCAATCAGCATAATAAACTTACCTGAACTTACCTGCACATCCCGTAGGATTATTTTAGCATTTCACATAGTGCAACAGTTATGAGTAGGAAAAATGCATATGAATATGCCATGACAATATATAAATCTCAACCACATAACAACATTTTAAAAATTAAATAATTCATGGCATAAAAGCATAAACCAATTTAAAAGCATTTATGGAAACTAGAAAGGTTATATACATATATATGAAAACAAAATGCCCACTCACTGATATGTCGATGGATCGTAGCCCCCTAACCTCGCTTGTCCTTGTATGTCCTTAAGATAAGTCTTCTCTATATGCGAAACAACTAATAATAATTACTTAATTAACACATATACGGAAAAACTAGGAAAAACTCCCCATAGCTTGCTCAAACGGAAGGTTTGAATATATGAAAATGTTCTACTCGAAGTCACGGACCCGCACATGTCAACCACTCGCCGGCCGGAGGCCGAACGTGCCCTCACGAGCCACCCAACCCATGGCTACATGTACGACCACGCGCAGGCACGCGCTTGACAGAACCCTAACAGACATTAGGAATATTTCGTTAAATAGTAACAGCGTTACCTGACGCCATTAGAATATTCCATTAACTCTAACGGAATATTCGTCGTCTTCTCCGGTGACCCTCGTTGTCTACCGCCGTCTGCCGCAGCCGGCGTTGCCATCTGGTTCATCAGAAATTGGGGATTTTCGCCGGTTTTTGGAAAATTTTCAAACCTTCATAACTTGCTTATTTCTCAACCATTTTCCATGCAATTTATATGGATTTAAAGCTTATGACAAAGAGAACAAAATTGTACCTCTTAAAAGTCCAAAAGGTGGATGGAAGAGGACTGAAAAAGCCTCAAAAGCTTTCAGCCTAAACGTCGACTCCTCGAACTCGCTGGTTTCGATGTCAACTCGACCCCAAAACTAGTCTAGGGACCCTAAGGAGTTGTGTAGAAGCTTCCCCACGTCCTAAAACCTTGTAACTTGGCCTGAAACTCGTCGGAACAAAACCCACCAAGTCGAAGCTTCCAAGTTGCTCCGCGTTGACCACTCAAAATTCAACCAACTCGTGATCAGTTGGTACGGTTGTGTTCGTGAAGTCGAGTAGAGCACGATGGTGGTGGTCACTGGTTCGATTTGTGAAGATTTGGTGTTGTTATTCTTTGTTGCAGAGAAGGGTAAAGTACGAGTTAGAAGGAGAAAGAATGAGAAGAAAGATAGAGTGAGAATGAAATCTGATTGGGGAAAGAAGTGATGGTGATTTCTAATTGGTAGGGAGTGAAATGAAGGAAAATACTTGATTGGTTGTGAAGGATTTGATGGAAAGTTTGATGGGTTGGTGAAAGTGAGTAAGGCACAGGTCAATTTTTAAAGAAAAGAAGCGATAAGATTTGTACAGATGAAATCCCAAGAAATCTACCGTACCTCATCAAAAACAGTGTTTTTAACACTAAATAATTTAAGCACACTTGTAACAACAAGTACAATTTAATCACGATAATGGGGAAAATAATTTAAAGTCAAACAAGTACATCCACGTCACTTTGCCAACAAGGGCATAAAGGTCAATTTACACACTCAGGGAGAAATTACACAAAAATTAGGGACGGGTCTTCACAACTTTGGTGTATGCTCGGACTGGGACTAAATTATTGATCTATTTTAAAGAAATTATCAAAATTAACAATATTGGATGAGAGTGAGACTCAACCCTTTCTTGTTCTTTGATACTGGAATTTCCCTAAACATACTCAAAAGTCCTTTGATATTGGAATGTGAATGTTTATTTTTTTTCTATTTATGTTCTTTTTGTTTTAATTGTCCAGCTTGAAATTGACCTAAAATGCTATTTTACATAAATTGTCATCAACTTAACAATACAAATGCTTGTATAAAAAGATAATTTTGGATGCTTCCTACTTATCTTTTCTGTTTTTTTGTTTTAATTGTTCAGCTTGAAATCCAGACACCACATTTGAAAAGAAATGAATAAAAAAATTTAATTGCTTATTGTAAACTGGCAAACAACCTTATACCAGATTTGCTTCAAACTTCCATTAAAGCCAACGACTTTCTAGCAAATCAAGAACCAAATAACATACTTACAATAACTACAATATACGCTAGTTACAATAATTTGCAACATACTTGCAATAGCTAACTACAATATTATCATTCAAATGTAGATCTTCATGATTCACAAAAAACTAGCCAACATTAGGCAAAATATTTCACAGTGCAAGACTAAGTTGGAAGCTAGAACCTAAGGTTGTACAATTTGTAAAATAAAATCCATATCAAAAGGCACCACATAATATAATCATCTGCTTGCTTTGTCGCTTAAAAGCTTTTGGACGAACACTTTTTTGAGTTCGGAATCTATTGACCTGAACACTCCCACAATAAGAGTCAATTCATCAATTTGATCCATAGGAGAAAGACTTATTGCTTTAAGTTTGTTAACTATGTCACTATGATCTGCAGTACCTACATTTTGCATCCTTTTTCCACTTTCAACATAAAATTCTATCAATCCATGATAATTACCTCAGTTCCATGATTTAAACTTCTCATGCCTCTTTTCCTTTCTTTGACTACTTGCAGATTGGTTGCTTTGCTGGATTTGCTGGTTCATTGGAGAAACATCATTTTTATTTCCAATATAACTTGCATCAACCTCATTATGGTTTTGCTCCTCCATCATTTCAGTAGGGGTTTTAACAACATTACCCATAGCATGATTTTTTTCCAAATATATATGCAAATCTATCATACAGTAGAAAATGTGTGCTTCTTCATCCCTCATCATCTTTATCTTTCTAAGATTATATCAACATAGCAATATTAATATTTAGCATATGTTAAAAATAGAGCTACAAGAATAAAACTAATCAGTAAATAATATAGGATATGAACTTGCACATAAGTTTGTCATGCTTCATCATTGTCAACTTCAAAGCACTTGTTGACATCATCCCCATGTCCAGGACTAGACTATATGTTTTTTTTTCCATTTCTTCAACTTTGACTCAATATGTGGACTTGTCTTTATATTCGAATTATGACATAAAACATTGACAGCTTTCGCAACTACAATCAAAGTACCTTCTTTGAAAGCACTTGTGTCACACTGGTGCTTCCTAGTAACAAAATCCCCAAGAATGGATAGCAAGCTTCTTCCTCAAATGCTTCCCATTTACTCCTCTTTCCTTTCGGCTCTTGAGTAGCATTCAGATTATTGTCACTATCCATACCTAAACAACAAATATTTGAAAATACTAAAGCACAATAAAACGAATCAATTTGCATAAGATCCAATCAATAAAAATGAATAACATTCAATGATTTGCAATCCAATCATTTTGCATAATATTCAATCACTAAAATGAATTACATTCAATAATTTACAATCCAATCATTTTGCATAATAAAAATCATATGCATAAAAAAAGTATTAGCTAAAATAAAATATTATCATTAACACATATATCTTAAAATTTCGCCACCTATGATTTGTAGAATCACTAGGCACATGATGATGGGCTTTTAGTGGGATACTGTAATCACAAAATTCCTTGCAACAGACTATTAAAATACCTACTTATAGCCTCTCACGACTAATAAATCTACCACCAATACTATGATTCTTAGTATGATGTGTTAGTATTTGTAAGGTCATACACACCTACTTCTCCAAAGACACCAAACTATCCTTTTTAACCCTCCAATCTTGACAAAGTACATCACATAATATACCACAGGTCTTTATATCCATTCTTAATTCGTTGACGCATTCAGTATCACTATTCCTTATTATACCATCCAGATAACACAAACCAATCTCTCGTCTAACAAATGAATGGTCAATCAAAGCGCGTCTTTTAGCATGTCTTTGTTTGGCCTTTAGCATTATCAACACAAGAATCATACAAATAGAAATGGTCTCTAAATGAGACATCTCTAACAAAAAGATCAAAAAAAGCTTCCTTCAATCCATATCTTTTCAAACTATAAACAAAAGGGAAAAAAACGAAGACATGATATATATAATATCTCTTTTATTAAAGCCATTGACAAAAGAACTAATTATACTATAAAATGAACTAAATCAAAAGAATTCATGATATAAAGAGAACCAAAACATCAAACAGCAACAACAAAAATAAAACATCAAGCAATAGCAAGGAAAATAAAACAGAGCAAAGTTGAGTATCTTCCTTTGTAAAGAACTCAGAGCCATGGCCCTGATTGCTAACTTACACGTGGCATGCAACTTTATTTTTATAAATCTCGTATGAAAGAAATCATCAAGAAATGTATAACACCTAGTATCATGGCCAGAAAAGAAAGTAGGAAAGACATAAATGAACAACTTCTCTCACTTTTCAAATTTTTAATAGGAAACAAGACCTGACTAATAAAACGCGATGATACAATGGTAAGGACTAGATGCCTCTAAAGGAAGAAAACTAAAAATACGAAACTGAAACATTATCTACCTACACCAAGACAACTGCAAAATACATCAAAGACAACACCAAAACACATTAAGAAACATCAACATTTCCAATTTGAAAAAAAAAGAACAGAAAACAAACACTATAAACTTAAGCTTTTAGAAAATAAACCGAGCCAGATGCATAGACTAAATAGAGAACCAATTAGAACATGCTCCATCAGAGCCAAGGGAATGGAAAGAAAAGAGCATGACTATAAGCAAAGCTAAAGTCAAATTTGAAACTCAACCCCGCCTCAACCGATTAGGGAAAGTTAAGGGGGCAAGGGATCTCGTCTTTGAAATTTGAGTAAACTGTCATTTAACCCCCTAAACTATCATGTGAGTGTCAATTTCCCCCCTGGACTATTTTTTCAGCCAATTGACCCCCTAAACTATGTTAAAGTGGCCAATTCACCCCCTACCATTAAATATCTTTAACTCCATCTAATTTTCTGTTAGAAAGTGTCATGTGCTTGGCACATGACCACCTTTTTATATTTTCTGTCTAAATCTTTACAAAGAAAACATATAAAACAAATACAACAACAACAACAACAAAGCCTTTTCCCACTAAGTGGGGTCGGCTATATGAATCCTAGAACGCCATTGCGCTCGGTTTTGTGTTATGTCCTCCGTTAGATCCAAGTACTCTAAGTCTTTTCTTAGGGTCTCTTCCAAAGTTTTCCTAGGTCTTCCTCTACCCCTTCGGCCCTAAACCTCTATCCCGTAGTCACATCTTCGAACCGGAGCGTCAGTAGGCCTTCTTTGCACATATCCAAACCCCTTTTGTGTACGTGTTGGTGCTTCACCGCCCAACATTCTGTGCCATACAGCATCGCCGGCCTTATTGTCGTCCTATAAAATTTTCCCTTGAGCTTTAGTGGCCTACGACGGTCACACAACACGCCAGATGCACTCTTCCACTTCATCCATCCAGCTTGTATTCTATGGTTGAGATCTCCATCTAATTCTCTCCGCTCTTTTGCAAGATATAGATCCTAGGTAGCGAAAACGGTCGCTCTTTGGTATTTCCTGATCTCCGATCCTCACCCCTAACTCATTTTGGCCTCCATTTGCACTGAACTTGCACTCCATATATTCTGTCTTTGATCGGCTTAGGCGAAGACCTTTAGATTCCAACACTTCTCTCCAAAGGTTAAGCTTCGCATTTACCCCTCATGAGTTTCATCTATCAACACTATATCGTTTGCGAAAAGCATACACCAAGGAATATCATCTTGAATATGTCATGTTAACTCATCCATTACCAACGCAAAAAGGTAATGACTTAAGGATTGTTGATGCACAAAATCAGTGAAGACTTTGGTACAACAAAAAGTATTAAGTTTGTGATCTTCGCTAGATTGCTCTGGTCATTAGTGTGGATAAGTATGTAAATGGATAGAGATAGGAAAGCAAACACAAGATGTACGTGGTTCACCCAGATTGGCTACGTCCACGGAGTAGAGGAGTTCTCATTAATTGTGAAGGGTTTACACAAGTACATAGGTTCAAGCTTTCCTTTAGTGAGTACAAGTGAATGATTTAGTACAAATGACATATGTTCAAGCTCTCGTCTTCATTTGCCTTATCTATCTCATAGGTAGATGTGGCATCTTCTCTGGAAGTACGCTTCCTCCATCCAGGGGTGGTATCTTTAACTGGTGGAGATGCACAAGGTAATGTATCAATTTCACTTGAAGCTTACTTGTAGTTTCAGGCTTGGTCAAGCGCGATACAAACCATGTAGTGGGAGTCCCCCAAGTCGCCGAGCTAGGGGATCTGCTGAAAGAGGTGACAGACAAGGTAAGCAATCAGAGCTCCAAGCAATCAGCCCCAGATCAGAAGTTTGATTTCGAGTTCTGGCTGATTGTTCTCATTCTCCCTATCTTGCAGGCAACATGAAGGATAAAGAGAAGAAAAGGAGAATAGATGATATGAGATATTTTTTCTTTTGAAGAAGTAACTTTCCACAGGCTTATTCTTGAACTGGGCTGGAGGATTGTCTGGTTTCCTCCAGAGTATAAGGCCGACTGAAGAATTTGAGGGTCAAAACAAGTCCATCAAATCTAGAGTACGTTCGACCCTGCTAATATGAGATACTTTTGCTGTTGACAAAGTAGTGGATGTATCGGCACGTGTTCTGTTACGCTTGTCTCCATATGCTTCCTTGTATCCTTCTCACTTTCCCTATCTGTTCCTCAGGCAGATGTGGTATCTTCCCTGGAAGCATAAGATGTTGAAGATGAGTACTCGAGAGCAATGTGGTATCCTCCTGACTGTTCCTCAGGCAGATGTGGTATCCTCCTGACTGGAAGCTTGATTCCAAGTGCTGACTGATTGCTCTCTTTCTCCTTGTCTTGCAGGTAAGAACAAGGTCAAAGGAAAAGACAGGGAAAAAGCATGATATGGGATACTCTTGCTTTTAACCCTGATGATATGAGATATTCTTGCTCTGGTGTAGCTTGTTTGCAGAGGTATTATCGGGGGGAAAGAAAGCTGAGTATTTCGAGAAGCTTCGTTAGGAGTGCCCTCTCAGATATGAGGAAGGGTTGAGCATTTTTGCAGGTCTGCCTGTTCGTTGAGGATGGAGGTCGACATATATAGGAGTTTCCCTAACAACAAGTAGTAATTATATTCCTTTACCCTGCTTGGTCATAGCACGGTAGTGGGAGCTGCCAGCTTCACGTGTGTCAGAGCACTTTGAAAAGGTGGTCTGTGGTATCGGGAAAGCTGATGTTGCATGTGAAGATTACAGACAAGCTTTATCTAAGGAGATCTGGCTCTCGAAGTTGAGAAAGCGGTGCCTCTTCGATTTTTGAGAGAGCAATCCTGTTGGGAGTCTGGCTCTCGAGATTCGGATAACGATGTCTTTTCGATTTTTGAGAAAGTAATCATGTTGGGAGTCTGGCTCTAGAGATTCGGAGGACGGTGCCTCTTCGATTTTGGAGCAAGCAATCTTGGTGGGAGTGTTTTCTCGAATGTAAGTAAAGGTTGGGCATGTTTGCTAGTCTACCTTGCCACAGAGCACAAAGGTTGACACACAGGGACTTTCCAATTATCCAGCAACGGTGCTGTTCCTTTACCCTTGTGAGTAATAATATGGTAGCTAGACCTTCAAAAGTTATGTGTCTAAACTTTGTTAGTGCTATTTATTTGCTATTCTTTTACCCTTCTTGGTCATAGCGATGTAGTGGGAGCTGCAAGCTTCACGTGTCTAACCTTTGTCAGAGATCTTTAGCAAAACTATCTGTGGTACCCATGAGCTGATGGTGCGTATGGAAAGTGGATGATTGAACAGTAAGATTCATGTGCTTTCTACTTCACCAGAAATCTTTAACAGAATGCCCGTAATTTCAGCAAAGTTGAGTGTGCATGTGACAGGTGCTGACAAGGCTGAAAAAAGCAGGTGCCTCTTCGATTTCTGAGATCGGCCATCGTGGTCTCTGAGCAGCCCAGCTTTTGAGAAAGCAAGTGCCTCTTCGATTTCTGAGATCGGCCTTCGTGGTCTTTGAGCAGCCCAGCTTTTGAGAAAGCAAACACCTCTTCGATTTCTGAGATCGGCCCTCGTGGTCTCTGAGCAGCCCAGCTTTTGAGAAAGCAAACGCCTCTTCGATTTCTGGGCAGGCACCTCTTCGATTTCTGAAGCTCCGTCGAGTGCAGATTTTTATAAAGGCTGGCATTAAGTTCCAAAGCACACTTGAATCCTCACCAGTAGAAGCTCCCTTCTTGCACTTCTAAGATCTTGATTTGTCCGACCTCTTCTCTCTTCAACACCTTTGAAAATGTCTGGCCCATCCGACCGTTGTTTTGACTTGAACCTTGTTGAAGAGACAACCACGCCTTCTCCAGACAACATATGGCGCCCATCCTTCTTATCCCCTACTGGTCCTCTTACCGTTGGGGATTCTGTGATGAAGAATGATATGACTGCTGCGGTGGTGGCCAGGAACCTTCTCACTTCCAAAGATAACATACTACTTTCCAAACGGTCTGATGAGTTGGCTATTAAGGATTCTCTGGCTCTAAGTGTTCAGTGTCTAATATAGCCCAGCGCCTATTTGCTCGAACCCGCCAAGTTGAATCATTGGCGGCTGAAGTGATGAGTCTCAAACAGGAGATTAGAGGGCTCAAGCATGAGAATAAACAGTTGCACCGGCTCGCACATGACTATGCTACAAACATGAAGAGGAAGCTTGACCAGATGAAGGAATCTGATGGTCAGGTTTTACTTGATCATCAGCGGTTTGTGGGTTTGTTCCAAAGGCATTTATTGCCTTCATCTTCTGGGACTGTACCGCGTAATGAAGCTCTAAATGATCAACCTTCGATGCCTCATCCTTCTAGGGTTCTGTCCAGTACTGAGGCTCCGAATGATCCCCCTCCGGTGCCTTCTCTTTCTGGGGCTCTACCGACTGCTGAGACTTCTTCTAAGCAACCTTTGTGAATGCTCCTTCTTGTTTGTTTATTTTGACTCATGTATATGTACATATTTGTAACTTATCGGAGATATCAATAAATAAGCTTTGCTTCATTTCAATGTATTGTGTTAAATACACCAAAGTCTTCTTCACTGAGTGGGGTCGGCTATATGAATCTTAGAACGCCATTGTGCTCGGTCTTGTGTCATGTCCTCCGTTAGATCCAAATACTCTAAGTCTTTTCTTAGAGTCTCTTCCAAAGTTTTCCTAGGTCTTCCTCTACCCCTTCGGCCCTGAACCTTTGTCCCGTAGTCGCATCTTCTAACCGGAGCGTCAGTAGACCTTCTTTGCACATGTCCAAACCACCGTAACCGATTTTCTCTCAATTTTCCTAAAATTTCGGCTACTCCTACTTTACCTCGGATATCCTCATTCCTAATCTTATCCTTTCTCGTGTGCCCACACATCCAACGAAGCATCCTCATCTCCGCTACACCCATTCTGTGTACGTGTTGATACTTCACCGCCTAACATTTTGTGCCATACAGCATCGCCGGCCTTATTGCCGTCCTATAAAATTTTCCCTTGAGCTTCAGTGGCATACGACGGTCACACAACACGCCGGATGCACTCTTCCACTTCATCCATCCAGCTTGTATTCTATGGTTGAGATCTTCATCTAATTCTTTGTTCTTTTGCAAGATAGATCCTAAGTAACGAAAATGATCGCTCTTTGGTATTTCCTGATCTCCGATCCTCACCCCTAACTCATTTTGGCCTCCATTTGCACTGAACTTGCACTCCATATATTCTGTTTTTGATCGGCTTAGGCGAAGACCTTTAGATTCCAACACTTCTCTCCAAAGGTTAAGCTTCGCATTTACCCCTTCCTGAGTTTCATCTATCAACACTATATCGTCTGCGAAAAGCATACACCAAGGAATACCATCTTGAATATGTCCTGTTAACTCATCCATTACCAATGCAAAAAGGTAAGGACTTAAGGATGAGCCTTGATGTAATCCTACAGTTATGGGAAAACTTTCGGTTTGTCCTTCATGAGTTCTTACGGCAGTCTTTGCTCCTTCATACATATCCTTTATAGCTTGGATATATGCTACTCGTACTCATTTCTTCTCTAAAATCCTCCAAAGAATGTCTCTTGGGACCCTATCGTATGCTTTTTCCAAATCTATAAAGACCATGTGTAAATCCTTTTTCCCATCTCTATATCTTTCCATCAATCTTCGTAAGAGATAAATTGCCTCCATGGTTGAGCGTCCTGGCATGAACCCGAATTGGTTGTCCGAAACCCGTGTCTCTTGCCTCAATCTATGCTCAATGACTCTCTCCCAGAGCTTCATTGTATGACTCATTAGCTTAATACCCCTATAGTTTATGCAATTTTGTACGTCGCCCTTATTCTTGTAGATAGGCACCAAAGTGCTCTTTCGCCACTCAGTTGGCATCTTCTTCGTTTTCAAAATCCTATTGAAAAGGTCAGTGAGCCATGCTATACCTGTCTCTCCCAAGACTTTCCACACTTTGATCGGTATATCGTCTGGGCCCACTGCTTTTCTATGCTTCATCTTCTTCAAAGCTACAACTATTTCTTCCTTCCTGATTCGACGATAAAAGGAGTAGTTTCTACACTCTTTTGAGTTACTCAACTCCCCTAAAGAAGTACTCCTTTCATGTCCTAAATTGAAAAAATTATGAAAATAACCTCTCCATCTGTCTTTGACCCCATTTTCTGTAGCAAGAACCTTTCCATCCTCATCTTTGATGCACCTCACTTGGTTTAGGTCCCTTGTCTTCTTTTCCCTTGCTCTAGCTAGTTTATAGATATCCAACTCTCATTCTTTGGTATCTAGTCGCTTATACATGTCGTCATAAGCCGCTAATTTAGCTTCTCTCACAGCTTTCTTCGCCTCTTGCTTCGCTCTTCTATACCTTTCACCATTTTCATCGGTCCTGTCCTTGTATAAGGCTTTACAACATTCCTTCTTAGCCTTCACCTTTGTTTGTACCTCCTCATTCCACCACCAAGATTCCTTTTGTGTGGGGCAAAGCCCTTGGACTCTCCTAATACCTCTTTTGCTACTTTTTGGATACAACTAGCCATGGAATCCCACATTTGGCTAGCTTCCCCCTCTCTATCCCACCCACACTGGGTGATTACTTTCTCTTTGAAAATGGCTTGTTTTTCTCCTTTTAGATTCCACCATCTAGTCCTTGGGCACTTCCAAATCTTGTTCTTTTTTCTCACTCTTTTGATATGTACATCCATCACCAACAAGCGATGTTGATTAGCCAAGCTATCTCCCGGTATAACTTTGCAATCCTTACAAGTTATACGATCCCCTTTCCTCATTAGAAGGAAATCTATTTGTGTTTTTGACGACCCACTCTTGTAGGTGATCACATGTTCTTTTCTCTTCTTAAAGAAGGTGTTGGCTAAGAAGAGATCATATGCCATTACAAAATCCAAGATAGCTTCCCCATCCTCGTTTCTCTCCCCAAAACCATGGCCACTATGAAAACCTCCATAGTTGCCTGTCTCCCTGCCCACGTGTCCATTTAAATCTCCTCCTATAAATAACTTCTCCGTTTGGGCAATTCCTTGCACCAAGTCTCCAATGTTTTCCCAAAATTTCTCCTTCGAACTCATACCCAACCCTACTTAAGGTGCGTACGCACTAATCACATTGATGAGTTCTTGTCCTATTACAATCTTGATTGCCATGATTCTATCTCCTACCCTTTTGACATCTACAACATCTTGTGTCAAGGTCTTGTCCACGATGATGCCAACACCGTTTCTCGTTCTATTTGTGCCCGAATACCAAAGTTTAAACCCTGAATTTTCTAGATCCTTTGCCTTAAGACCAACCCACTTAGTTTCTTGTAGGCACATAATATTTATCCTTCTCCTCACCATAACTTCCACTACTTCCATAGATTTTCCCTTTTAAGGTTCCTATATTCCACGTTCCTAAACGCATTCTACTCTCTTGAACTCTACCCTTCTGTCCTAGCTTCTTCACCCTCCCCCGTCCAATAGGATCAAAGTATTTCTTTTGTGTGTCCTGTGTAAAGTTGATAGGAGCATATGCTCCCAAACAACTTTGAGTGGAGTCGTTCGAAAAGAAGTTTCTATGGCCCCCTTGCTCATTTAACACTGCATCGGGGTGCCGATGGAGATACAGCGACCCTTGCTCACTTATCACTGTGCTCGGGCCACACAGCGCGCCACTTACGGGTGACGCCCTAGCTTTAGCGCGATTTCGTTCTGGATTCATTTTCATAAGGATTCGACGTAACTGTGGAGTGCCGGCTGTCGACTACCAGACGCCCTCCCCCTCCTCCTTTACCCAGGCTTGGGACCGGCAATGTAAGATAAACTTACACAAGCGGAGTTAAAACATATAAAACAAATATTAAAAAAAAAAAACATACAAACCCTAAACTTAATCATTCAAAATAATAGAAAAAGTAAGGCTTTTTATATTAACACCCACAAAATGTTGAATGCACCCCATATTAAAATTTAATATTAAATGACTTATTTACTCCACTATGCAATGACAATTTTGACCTTATTAGGTTTTTTTTTTTAAAAAAAATTTATATTCTCTCTTTTCTACCCGCATTAAAAAAAATAAAATGTTAAATGCATCCCATATTAAAATTTAATATTAAATGACTTATTTACTCCACTATGCATTATTTTTCAATATGAACCCTAAAAGATGAATATGAATATAGAAGTTTAAATAATGCAACAAACGCAAGATTAAATAATTATCAATGTCATCGAAATCACTAAAATAATGAAAAATGTGATAATCCAAGGGGGTCATGTGTAATCTCATTAAACCTAATCCATGTGCATACCAAACATGGGACGACACTAGTAATTATTCTAGTCTAGTCCAGTCTCATCTAAGAAGATGAAACAAACACACCCTAAATGTATTAATTACATATATGTATTGTAGCCAACTCCAAAAAAAAAAATTCCTCATATAAAATCTCTTTCTTTTTCCCAAAAACAATGTCAACAATTAATTGAAATCAACGTCATTTCTAATTTCAAATCATTTAGTAAATAACTTTATTACGAATAAACATGCCCCAAAATCAAATCAAATCAAATCATATGCCCCAAAATCAGCAAAAAAATGGGAGTTGGCTTGATAGTGAAGGTTATCAAATTTTGGCAGCAGAAATAAGAGCCAAATTGATTGGTCTAAAAAAGAAAAAATTGGACTTTGTGGAGTCAAAATTTTTTTTTTGACAGACAAAATTTGAAAACTTAAATTTATATCCTTTTAAGATAATTGTAATGAAGGGAAATGATCACAATTAAAAATATATGGAAAACAGAATTGGGAGTTGGCTTGAATAAGATATCCCGCCAAATTGATTAGTCTAAAAAGAAAAAATTGGACTTTGTGGAGTCAAAAAAAAAATGACAGACAAAATTTGAAAATTTAAATTTATATCCTTTTAAGATAATTGTAATGACGGGAAATGATCACAATTAAAAATATATGGAAAAAAGAATTGAATAATAATAAAAGTCCAGCTAGCAAAACGTAGCTTTTGGGAGAGGAGAAGAGAGCCTCTGCCGCCGTGGAGACCTCGGACTCGTCCGTAACAGACTTTTCTCTCACTCACTCTCCACTCGACTCTACTCTCTCTTTCTCTCTTTCTCTCTCTCTCTCTCTCTCTCTACAGTTGTAAATAAATACAAAAACAAACAAACAGAGAAGGAAAAACAAACAGTCCAATCCAATTAAAAACAGTACATAAAAGCAAAGCGCAGAAAAAAGAAAAAGCGAAGCTTCCTTTGCCAGCGCTTTGGGAATTTTCGTCTGCTGCCTTCTCTCTTCCGCCCGAACGGTACAATTTTCATGCTATTTCTGCTGACTGAATTCGGAATTTGAATTGTTTGATTCTTTCTTGAATTGATAGATGTGTTCGAAGTTTTTTGTTCGTGGTTTAGTTTGCTTGATTCTGCTAGTTATTGTATAAATGTGAGTCCAGAAGCTGAAATGGCAGATCATCATGGAACGCCGAATCCCCTTTTCTCTACTGTTTTCTGTGTTCACTTGGTTTGAGTGATTGCGTTTGTGCGTGTATGTCTTCTTGAATTTGTGAGTGATTGTTTAGCTCTCTTCCGTTATTGTGCTTTTTTCTTCCGGGCAATGAATGAAGCTTGTAATTGCGGTGCGGGATTAATTGGAAAGACTAGTATGATATCTGGATAGTGAATTGGGGCTGGTATTTTCGAAAGGACGGGGTGTTGAAAATGCATTAAAGAGTCTTTGAATGTAAATGAATTGTTCCATACTAAGGTTTTTCTCTTATAGTATGACATTCTAGTATTCTACACACAAAGTGTTTATCTAGTGGGGTTGAACGTAAACTAACTAATGCATTTGTACGTGATTAAAACTTTGTCTTTTAGGAAATTTACTCAATGTGGTTTCATGTCATTGCATTGAGCACTCGTGTTTTTGATGCAAATCACTTGTGGAATCTAATGGATAGTCAAGGATTCTTTTTAGCTTTTTATTGTGTAACTTTTAGGGAGTTGGGATACTAAACAGCCGCTTAGAAATATCAGAAAATTATGCAATGTTTCTTTGTTTGTTTGGTAATTAAGTACTGTTTCGTAGAAACTCCCCGTTGTTATTAGTGTATTGTAGGAATTTCCTTAGAATCTAGGCCCCTCCAATGATTGGTGTCTCATCCATGTCGTACTTACTCTAGAAGAACTTTCCAATTTCCTATTTACATCAGTTTTTCGGGTTTAGGATGACTCTTACAGACTAAACAACAGACGTCTAGCGTTATTATGAGATTCTGCTGAACAGCTTTAAATGGAAAACGGCCTGGAAGGTAGATTGGGCACATAGAAGCATATTTTGTAGCGGTAAAATATCAAACTACTCCACAAAAATAGCAAAATACTGATAATAATAATGTTTTTAGAGGCGGCAGTAACTGAAAGTGTGGGTTTTAAAAGGATTATGCCAACATAATATTTAGATCTTATCTTATGCATTCTGATCAACTAGGCTTGAGACTGAAGAAGTTATTTTAAGATAGAAAAGGGGATAAAATAGATACTGTTAGCTGAAGCGGTTTTCTTGCGGTTTTATTTAGTGCCCCCCCAGGTTGAAGTCTCGCTCTCAAGTCTCAACAATAGAAAGGGGAGTAAAAGTTATATTATTGAGTTGTGTTGTTGAGTTATCTCCATCAGGTGGTGCTTGTTTTACTGGTTCTTGATTCGGTGGGTCAAGGATATGGCTGCTGCAAGACTTAGACGTTTTGTAACTTGAAGCTGCTGTTTTAGGTGTTGAGTTTTAAATTGTCCGTTTTGTTTTGTGTTTCCCTGTACCCTGTAGTCTGATTATTGGTTTGTTTTCTTATGTTTATTTGATTTCTCCATTCCTTGATACAAAGTCATCTTTAACTTGATGGCTGTAGTTGCAGGACAACATTGAATGTTAATGGACAGTAGAAGTGGCAATGTTCATGAAGATGGTTTGACAAACCTGATATTTTTTTGTGCAACTACTACTGCATGCTGAAGCTGACCTGAAAAATTACATTTATGTTAAATCTATGTGCATATGACAGAGTAAATTATTCCGTCACTCTGAGTGGTAATGTCTCCTTTACAAATGAAATGGTACCTTTGGTTTTGCATTCTGGCGGGGCATGTTTGCATTTCTGCCCTTTCTCTTACTTCAGGGCAGTACAGAAGTGCAAGAGCTGTTTCAAAAGACTGGTTGCATAATCTCAGCTCAGATATAATAGATGGTTTTCAAAGAAGCACCTCAACTTACAAGATCCCAATGCCATCATCCCCGTTGAAAGATAAAGTATCTTGTGAGGACCTAGAGGGTGTTGGATCATTCAATACTACGTGCTTGCTAAACTCAAACTTGTATTTAAGTTCTGACCTTTACATTCGTGGGACTGGAAACTTGGAGATTCTCCCTCATGTATCAATTGTGTGTCCAATAGAAGGCTGCATGATTACATTTAATATGTCAGGAAATGTTAAAATTGGTCACTCTGCGGAAATAGTTGCTGGTTCTGTAGTTTTTTCGGCGGCAAATCTGACTATGGAATACAACTCTTCTATTAATACAACATCTTTGGGTGGATTGCCGCCTTCTCAAACTAGTGGGACTCCAGTGGGCTATGATGGAGGTGGTGGAGGGCATGGCGGCAGAGGTGCTTCTTGCTTGAAAAATAACCAGACAAGTTACTGGGGTGGTGATGTTTATACTTGGTCAACTTTGTCTGAGCCATGGAGTTATGGGAGCAAGGGTGGTGGTACATCTACTAAAATTCCATTTGGAGGGAATGGTGGAGGACGTGTCAAGCTTCTAGTCAAGGATATGGTATATATAAATGGGTCTGTAACTGCAGAAGGAGGGGACGGAGGGACTACTGGCGGAGGAGGATCTGGTGGAAGTATTTTTGTACATGCTGTAAAGTTGTGAGTAGATACTTTTTATATTGTCCTTCTACTTTGGGTGTGGATGATGCACAAAACTGTTTAAGGGCTGGTCGATACATTTTTTATTTGTTATTATTTTATGGGTTGGAAAAGAAAGTTCATAGAGGACAATAGTTGACCTAGGCAAGAGAAACTAAGAAGCGCAAAACAGAGAAAACCACACACTACAAAATTCCAGCCAAATCAATATGAGTTGGACTAACGTGAACGTCAGTCAAGTGTTTAGGGAAAGATGACCATAAGGATGACCGAACATTCACTCTATACCACAGATCTTCGACCTCTGCCCTGATGCTTTTCAAAAGTTATTCTGTTCCCACCTTCCAGTTTTGCATGCCCTTCACTCAACAAGGCTGAAAATGTTTATCCACTGGCATTTTTATAGAGATACATGGACACTGAACAATTTGTTTCTCTTGTTCATTGTTCACTTCACCTTCAATTTAAAATTATATCAATTTCCATAATGATGAACACTTCGTCAAAACCTTTATAGGATTAACATTCTTTCTTCTTATTTCATTTTGTTTTTTTCTTGAGAATGTTGGTAGATGAATGTTGATATGCTTATGCATTTATTTACTTCAAAGAATGCATTCAAACTAAATTAACTTCTCTGATTCTTTTCAATTGTTTGCATTTTGGTCCTGTCCACAGGAAGGGATATGGTACTGTAAGTGCTGCTGGCGGAAGAGGATTGGGTGGAGGTGGTGGTGGAAGAATATCACTTGATTGCTACAGCATACAAGAAGATGTAACGGTCACTGTGCATGGTTTGTACCATTTTTCAGACATCTTTAGCTGGTAGATAGAGCAAAAAATTTTAAACTTATAAATGTTTGGTTCTTATGTTAGAGTTGTAAATATATCCATCTGAATGGTTGCGTACAAGAAATTGTTCATAATGTGGTAATGTTATTTTACATACTTTGTTCTATCTACTGGAAAGTAGATCAAAAGTCCTAATTTATGTGAAACCTTAGAAAGTATACGTATGAGACCTTTCAATCTGTATTGTTTATCGGACAGATGTAAAAACTTTTCCTGACTAAGGATGTTCCGGCCTCACTTTTCTTTTGTAGCTAGTTGCCTCCAATATATATCCAGGCACCACTGTATAACGCACCCTGCCTCTAATGGTATGACTTTTAGAGGCAGAGCCTTATGTTGATATATGGGGGTGGCACTACTACTACAATATGAAATTTTCTAACAAATAATAAGGGGGTAGCACTACCACAATACAAATATTTTAACAATAATAAGGGGGTGTCACTACTACAAATATGCCCTTAACAAGGGTGTCATTGTTTCCCCCTATTTCAAGATGCAGAAAATACGTCCTTAAAACATATGGAGGAATAGCTGTGTGGGAAAGGATGAGGTTGTTGACTTCACTTTGGGCTTGAGTACATGGATTGTTCATTGTTCTCTGTCGTCTATTTTTCTAGATTGGAAGGCCTTTTTAGGATAACGGTACCATTATGGTATTGTTTTTGTTAATCTGTATGTAACTGGTTCTTGGTGGACATTTGTTTACTGTCTGTACTAGTTTGCTTCTAATAAAATTGTTTCTTTTTTAATGATAAAAAGCATATCTGTGTTATTCTATTAATTGCTATACGTACTTTCAAGTAATAAACTTTTCAGTTTCTAAGCGTCTAGTGTTTATAAAGACTCACAAACACAAGCTTATGTCTAGTTTCCAACATTGATTATTTCTACAAGAACTATTCGTTTTCTTTTGTAAAGCTATTTTCTACAGAAAAATGGAGCTTTTGAATTTATTATGCTTTTTCCATGTCAGGTGGTTTGAGTATCGGGTGTCCTGGGAATGCAGGAGCAGCTGGCACATACTTTAATGCAGATTTACTTAGTTTAAGAGTTGGAAATGACAATATCACAACAGCAACTGAAACCCCTTTGCTCGATTTTCCTACCAGGCCGTTATGGTCTCATGTTTTTGTGGAGAATAATGCAAAAGTGTTGGTTCCACTTCTTTGGACCAGAGTTCAGGTTGCCAATTTTAAGTCTTCTCAAGTAATTAATTAGTTTTCATGTGACAATTTATTTGTTTTTATAAAAATATTTCTGTTCCCACGGTGGTGTGACAATTATATAATGCATAAAATCTGGCTTCATAACATTTCATTGTGGGATCTCCCCTGTTATATAGACTTGATTCAGGCACCTGTTTTTTCATCTTAAAGGTACTATGGCATGTCCATAGACTTGTTCAAGAAGGTTGTGTCTAGTATTACGTTTTTATCGTGTATTTATTTCACCTTTAGTATAAGTGGATTCCTGTATTTTATACACTGTACAGAAGATACATGCACTGAACTTATGAATACATCCTCTTTGATTGAAAGGTGAGAGGCCAAATCAGTCTATACCGTGGAGGCAGCATCATCTTTGGACTGTCTGAGTATCCAATTTCAGAATTTGAGCTTGTTGCTGAAGAACTTCTGATGAGTGATTCCATCATAAAGGCAAGCAACTATTAGAACATTTCATTTTCGTAAATAGAATGTTCTATTGAATTACAAGCAATTGCCTGGAGTTTAAATCCTTGATGAAAACAAGCCAAGAAAGCCAAGACAGGTTCATTATCTGACTTGTTTGAGTTTGGGTTGATCTAATCTCAATTAAGCTTGAGCCATTACCTCTATGAAGGGGCTCGAACCAAAGCTCAAGCTGCCTTAGAAAGATGAGGCTAAGCTCAAGTTCAAACTTTTTTATGGCACTTACAAATTGCTAACATAACTTTTTTATGGTACCCGACCAAGAAAGTCAAAAGGAATAGAATTGGTTTCTTAGGCGGAACACCAAAGTGGATCCAACTTCTATATGTAGTTTTATTAGAATTTTTTTTTGTACTTTTAGATTCTGTGTATTATAGCTGTAATATAATCATGTCTGCCTATGTTATAAGCTGACTCATGAGTGTTGTTCATGAACTAATTGAGTGAAGCTTTCTCTTTGTTTTAATTAAAATGAAGGTTTTTGGTGCATTTAGAGTTTCTGTCAAGATGTTACTCATGTGGAACTCCAAAATTCAAATAGATGGTGGTGGAAATACCATTGTTACTGCTTCCGTTCTTGAAGTCAGGAATCTGATTGTTCTGAGGGTATGATTGTCTGAACCTCATCCTAATTTATGCTTTAAATTTCTTGCACTTATACCTTTCACCTTTCTTGGAATTGAAAATCTGGGTTGGTGCTTTGTGTTTTGCAGCATAACTCTGTCATCAGTTCAAATACAAACTTGGGTGTATATGGTCAGGGACTACTGAAGTTGACCGGCCATGGTGATGCAATAAAAGCCCAGCGACTCTCCTTGTCTCTCTTTTATAACATAACAGTAAGCCATTCGTGGATAAATTTGTATCAAGAAATTATTTTACTACTTTCTTTCTATCATGTTCTAAAAGTTTGCTTCTAATATTTTAGTGCAATTCTAATTTGAAAAAGCAAGAGCTCATAGATTTGCAAAATCAATCCTGTTTGTCTATCGATTCTTTTATAAGTATACATTATCTCGTTGTTGTCATCATTATCAACATCATCATCATCCTCACATCAATCCTATATGATATTTGTTTTAAATAAGATGTGGTATTGACACTTGGCCCTATCTAGAACCTATGAGAAGTTTTTGTTTTCAATGCTTTTAGATTGTGACATTTTTGCTATTACTAACTTTATATGTGTGTTTTTCTCCCTAGTGCTCCATTTTGTTTCCTTTATTCTGACCAAAGTGGATATTTTTGTATGAGTTCTTCTGCTACATTCTTTTCTATGGATGTGAAACTCTTGAATTCCATTTGTCAAACCGCCTTACAACTTTTTATGCTTCTTACAACAGGTTGGTGCTGGTTCTTTACTTCAGGCTCCATTGGATGATGATGCTAGCAGAAATGTGTGAGTATGAAGTTTAGCGTATTGTTGCTCTCAGCTTACGTTTTCTTATTTATTTGGCCTGAGAAGTTCTATGAATATTTGTTTTGAATCCAATTTTGTAGGGTAACAAAATCCCTGTGTGAGAGTCAAACATGCCCGTTGGATTTGATTACTCCGCCAGATGATTGCCATGTTAATTATACACTTTCCTTTTCACTTCAAGTAAGAGGCAGAATTTTATTAGAGATACATGGAGATTTTAATGCATATTCAGCGATATCTGCTGTATATTAATTGTTGTTTATTTTCTTATGCATGTTTTATTGTTACTTTTTAAGGTTAGAAGTCTCTATTTTTTGAATGCTTAGATTTCTAGTCATTTAATTCCTATACAGAATCTAACCTTTCCTGGGTGGAACCATATTAGTTACTAAGTTTAAATAATAAATCATAATGTTATTTTTTACCTGCAAGAGGAATTCCCGTCTCTTCTTTCTTACTTTCTTTCTTTCTATCTATCTATATTTTGTCCCTGTAGAGTAAAAGCAGGACACTGGTCCAAGTTTGTACAGACTTCCATTTATGGTCTTATGGTGCTGGCCATGAGTTTTTCTAATACCAACACTTCTGTTTTTGGTTACTTTCTTCTATATCCGGCTTCAACTCTTTAATGAAATAACTTTTTCTTACCAGTTGGTTACCCCTTGAAGTATCAACTTGTAGGCTCATTGTTATTGTTAAAATAATATTTGTTAACATTTTACAGATATGTCGTGTTGAGGATCTTCTTGTAGATGGCATTGTGAAGGGAAGTGTTATTCACATCCACAGGGCGAGGACTATTATTGTTAATAATAATGGCCTGATCACTGCATCAGAACTAGGTAAAGGAGTTTATTCGGGAACTAAGATGTGCAATCTTTTAAGCATCTAACTAAATCAAAACCATGTTTTTCAGGTTGCAGTAAAGGTATTGGAAGTGGAAACTATTCAAATGGAGCTGGTAGTGGTGCTGGACATGGGGGAAGAGGGGGCTCTGGATATTTTAATGGGAGGGTATGCAATGGTGGTAATGAATATGGCAATGCAGATCTCCCATGTGAATTGGGGAGTGGAGCTGAGGGTCCGAATCCGTCGTATGGGAATGTGGTTGGAGGGGGAATGATTGGTAAGTGTTATAGTACAGATTAAATTGTGCCCACATCATAGCAGCTTTTAAGAATAGAGGTAAACCAGCAATTTTTCATAGTATTCGTGAGATCTTCAGTTCAAATATGTGGTTGGAGGGGGGAATGATTGGTAAATGTTATAGTATAGATTAAATTGTGCCCACATCATAGCAGCTTTTAAGAATAGAGGTAAACCAGCAATTTTTCATAGTATTCGTGAGATCTTCAGTTCAAATCCATGCAACTGCAACCTGCCAACAGACGCTGAAATTTATGTGTTAGGCTCTGGTGGTGAAAGAGTCCTGCATATGCGGGTGGTGTTAGGATATAAGGTTATTGTTAACCCCCGACGTAACAAAGATTTTGCAACAGTAAAAGATCTTGCACAGTTCAGCATAACTTTATTAATATTTTTCTAACAGTCAATTAATATAAAAATGTCAAATGTTGGGACCATAGCTAGATATGCCTTCCCAGAACCCCCTTTAGTGGGACTAATGTATTGTAGCGCCATGCAATTTGGTGTTGTTCTGTTGATACAAGATCCAAGAGGCTGAAGTTATGGATTAATAGTTTAGATATATTTGACATAGTACTTGGATCTCACTTACAATCAATCTCATGCTTGTCAGTCATGGGGTCCATCCAGTGGCCACTCTTAAGGCTTGATGTCTTTGGAACTTTGAGTGCTGATGGTCAAAGCTTTGATAAAGCAGCTAGAAAGGGTAATGGTTCTTCGATTGGTGGACTTGGTGGAGGCTCAGGTGGGACAATCCTTATTTTCCTTCAGGAGCTTAGATTACTTACACAGAGTTCATCTTTATCCGTTGCTGGGGGAAAAGGTGGTCCGCTGGGTGGAGGTGGAGGTGGGGGTGGAAGAGTTCATTTTCATTGGTCTAAGATAGATTTTGGAGATGAATATGTTCCGGTTGCTAGTATAAGTGGCTCCATTAACAGCAGGTAAAATTTAGTTTCTTTATATTTTACATAAGCTGCACATTGGTACACTTGGTGCTGCTTTCAACTCTTTGAATATCCTTTTTGGATGACAAATGGTTAATTAACACAGTACGCTGTGTGTTGTTTCCAGCTTTTTGTTCTTATACTCTTGGAAAACAGCACTATCACTTCCTTACACCCAAATTCTGTGCATGATTTTAATGCCAGATTCTGTGGGGCCTCTCATAAAATGCAGAAACTCCATATACAAAAAATAATTTGCTATGCTAAAACCAATACGCTGCATGTGGAAGTGATTATATGCTATGCTAAAAGTGTTTTAAAACATGCTTTTCTGTTTTCAATATTACATGTTGTCTTTTAAGTTTCCATTCAGATCTACATGCAGCATATTGGTTTAAGCATCTTTGAGCTCAGAATTTTCATCTTGGAATCAATGTTTCTTGAATGGTTTTCTTTTTTTAATAAGGTATAGCACCAAAAAAACCCAATAACAGCATTTACTTTCTTGGTGGTGTCTAGTGGAGGTGCTGGGGATGATGGAGGTCGTCATGGAAATGATGGCACTATCACTGGAAAAAAATGCCCTAAGGGCCTATACGGCACCTTCTGCAAGGTAAATTTTATTTGATATTGTCTCTTTTCTTTTCTTTTTATACGAAACAAATGAAATTTTATTTCGTAAGAGAAACTGTCTCTAGGTTAAGAAACCAAAATTAATAATGACACTACAGCTTTCTTATCCTGGTATAATATCAGATAGAGATATGTGCCTAACGACAGGAGAGACAGAAGACCAAAGCGCTGCCCAATACTTGACCTTCTCCCACATCTCCTCCACTTCCACCCTCTAACATTTTCAAAGATTTGCTGACTCCTTTCTGTCCAAATAGCTCTAATAATCTACATCATCATATGATCCATATGTATTAAGCCTTTATCCACCACCCAATACTTTAAAATTCTCACCAAACAAAGAAAAACAGTGTTTTGCCACCTCTGAACAAACTTTATACCATTTATGAAAAGCTGTAACTTCGAGCTAAAAGAGCAAGAGAAGAAAACACGGTGCATTCTCCCCCAAACTATTGCATGTGTCTGGAGAAAATCTCAGGTATTAACCTTCCCGTGTACCAATAACCAAGACAAAACCTAATCTTGGTTGCAACCTTAGATTTCCAAAACAACCTGAAAGGAATTAAAAGAGGACTGCTTGATATGTACCTCAACCCATTTAAATAGGAATTCATGTGGCATTTTTTGTAATTGATATTTCCTTTTCTTATTTGTCGTAACAAATGATGGAAACCCCATGCACTTTCACATGAACCCAACCTAAACCAATTGGACATGCTTAAAAAAATTGGATTTCACATCTGTTGTGTCTTTGACCTTGGACCTAAGAAACACATCACCTTGACACGACTAGCTTTATTCTACTAATAAATTCAGAGAAACCACTATAACAGAAAGGAAAGCAGCAGGGGCTTTTCTTGGCCTCAAGCTTGACTTCTTGGACTCCTTTTCAACAATTTTTGCCCTTCCCTTCCTTTTCTGGGTAAGACATCATAAAAGAATTGATTGAACCCTTGGACAGAATTGGGCTGAGTCTCAGCGTTGCAGATTCTATATATAGAAATCAGAGGTTTATTGATCCATTTGGGTTTGTTTGAAGGATTTTGAGCATTGATTTCTTTTACAGGAATGTCCTGTTGGCTCATTCAAAAATGTTGATGGCTCTGATTCACATCTTTGTACTCCCTGTTCTGTTGATCTTCTTCCCAGTCGTTCTGAGTTTATCTATGTGCGAGGTACTATGATGACCTTGTCCAACCCCCACCCCCCCCCCCCTCCCCCCCTCCCAAATTTACCAATGGAGTTTTTGTCTTATGATCTTTCTTTTTAAATGCTGGCTTTCATCTCATGAATCGTGCGCACTTGCTGCAGGTGGGGTGACTCAGCCATCATGTCCCTATAAATGTGTATCAGACAAGTATAGGATGCCAAAATGCTATACACCTCTTGAGGAGCTTTTGTATACGTTTGGGGGTCCCTGGCCTTTTGCAATTTTACTGTCATGCATTTTGGGGATTCTTGCTCTGTTGTTAAGTACATTGAGAATCAAATTGGTTGGAACCTGTTCTTACCAGAGGGGTGGTTCAATTGAACAGCACAGTCATCATCACTTACCCTATCTTCTTTCCCTATCTGAGGTATACACAAGTATCACTTCATTTTTTATGCTCTTTTTTTTTTTTTTTTTAATCAGAGATGATTTTATTGACTTTCAGAATTTTTGACCTATTTATGTGTTTTTTTTCATAAATAATAATAACTTAGGTGCGGGGAACCAGAGTTGAAGAAACTCAAAGCCATGTTCATCGGATGTACTTTATGGGTCCAAATACTTTCAGAGAACCATGGCATCTTCCATACTCTCCACCTAGTGCGGTCATTGAAATTGTGTAAGAAAATAACTGAACTTTGAGACCATACGACACTATAATTTTTATGCGGTGTTGATCTTTTGAATTAGTATATCTGATACTGGGATTATGGTTGGGGTGGGTATTGCCCATTGGTATCAGTACACTTGAAACCAACATGTTGGTTCTAATCATTTGATTTGATTTTTTTTTTCTCTCCGGACTTTTTGCTTTAGTAAATAACACATTTCTCTCTTAAAACTACTATAATTAGTTAACTGTTGGTCCAAGATAAGTCTTGAATCGAAAGCACCACTTAGGTTAGTATTCCGTTGTTCTGTCTACTAAATTACAATATTTATTTGTGTTTCAACTTTCAACCCTTACTTTTGGTACAGGTACGAAGATGCATTTAACAGATTTATTGATGAGATCAATTCTGTTGCTGCATATGATTGGTGGGAAGGGTCTGTGCATAGTATACTTTCAGTTCTTGCATATCCTTGTTCCTGGTCCTGGAAACAGTGGCGGCAAAGAAATAAAGTTCACCGCCTTCAGGAATATGTGAAGTCAGAATATGACCATTCATGCCTTCGGTCTTGCAGATCACGAGCCTTGTACAAAGGGATGAAGGTTTTACTCTTTCTATTACACTTCCTTACCAGTATTTTTGTAATTACATTTATTATATGAATAATTTCTTTTCAAGCTTCATAGTTCATATACATACTCCGTAGGTTTTCAAGATTGGCGAACCTCTAGTGGTTGTTAGAGACTAATGCTGGCTGTTCCTCTCAGTTGGATGCTCATTTCACCAGATTTAGAAATAAAAAAAGAAAATTTAATCCAAAAAGATTTCAACACCTTCTGTGGAACTTGCTCGAGCTCTCAGAAGTAGACAACTTACAGATGCCGTTTAACATCATTAATTGAGTGCGGATCTTTCGTTTATCTTTCTTGATGCATCCATCTGTAATGTAATGTGAAAGTCGGATTCCTGTCTTCAACTCTTGGCAAGATTCATTCCTTTATCAGCTTAGGATCAATCAAGCTCAAGCATTAGTGAAAGCTATCATTCACTGCTGAAACGAAAAAAAATGGTACGATCTCTGGAAATGAAAATAAATCACACAAGGATTATATCCCAACTCCCAAGTGGTCATTTTATGTGAGAATTTTTACCAAAGAAAATAAAATAAGTCCATCAGTTAGCAGGTTATTATCTGGACCATAGAAAAGGTTGTCAGGCAATTATAACATATTTTACATGTCATTGAACATTGTTATCTGGATGTGCCGCTTTTTCTATCAATCTGCTTGCATATCATAAAATCATAGTGGGATGATTTTTTGAATTGATCATCAAGTTCCTTAACTGCAAATCCTTGGTAGTGAACAATAAAGTAAGTATTGTAGGTTCTATTAGGTTTCCAAAGTTCCCTTGGTTATACCTCAGTCTGTAATGGAGCTGCATTCACGATTTACCTGTTCCTTTTCACTAATAGATTAGGATCTTTCCTCTACTGACTTCACTTTAAAGTAAAAAAAAAAGGTGCATTAGAAGTGGGCTTAGGGGAGAAAAAAGTAGATGTTTGTGGAGCAATGTCTCTTCGATTATGTAGATTGTTTAGGAGAGGAACTGTAGAAAAAAAAAATCCTCTCAAGGCATTGAAACAAACATTGAGTGTATGAACTGGTTATGTCGAGGTCTCATTATGAATGAGTAAACGGGTTGTACTTCCTTTCCTACTTTGTCAAATTTCGTTGGTCATTTTGGTTCTGTTGTGTAATAGGGTTTTCATTGGTTCTTCACTTTTCTATTTTTGGCACTTAGCTATTCAATGGTCTATGTTTTCTATCTCTCATATTCAGAATTGAAAATGATGCAGGTTGGAGCAACACCAGACTTAATGGTGGCATATATTGATTTTTTCCTTGGTGGTGATGAGAAGCGTCTAGATATGGTATCAATCATACAGAAAAGGTTTCCCATGTGCATAATTTTTGGTGGTGATGGCAGCTATATGTCACCTTACAATCTTCACAATGATACGTTGTTGACCAACCTCCTTGGTCAGGTCTGTGGATTCACATGATACTTAAGTAACCATATAATCATTATTTTTGTTATCTATATCTGATGTAAATTATGTCATTCTATTCTCAGCATGTTCCAGAAACTGTTTGGAATCATTTGGTGGCTGGTTTGAATGCCCAGTTGAGGATGGTGAGGCATGGATCTATTCGTTCTCACCTCATTCCTGTGATTAATTGGATAAACAGCCATGCAAACCCTCAACTTGCATTTCATGGGGTTAAAGTTGAACTTGGATGGTTTCAAGCAACAGCTACTGGTTATTATCAGCTGGGGATATTGGTAGTCGTTGGGGATTATCCTCTTCAAAGTGTGCACCAGTCTGATATGGGGGATAGAAATGGTAACGAGCTACCAAGGTAACTTTGAGCAATTGCACTTTTGTTTCTTTTCTTTTTTTTCAAGAGAAGGTTGATTGCTAACAGACACTGGATCACCAATTTTTTATGTTTCAAAACACATATAATGAGATTATCCGTTTTCCATTTTGAGTTTCCACAACCAATTTAAGATGCAACCTTTGAACCTTTCAGACTGATTGTTTCTGATGAAGATGTTAATTTTCCTTGTCTAATCTACCTATATGAAAATTGTGTTTGATTTGAAGTTGAGAACACGGTAATAGATTAGTTTTCCTTTAGTTGAGAAATCGAAAACAAAATGGAACTGAAAGTACAATGTGTTCATAAATACGATCCTACATCTGGAATCATAAGCTGTGTATAAAATAAATATAAGAGCCTCGACCTCTCCACTTCTTGCCGATTAGTTTTGGTTGAAAGCTTTAAAATGGAACATGGTATTGCATGGGCATGTTATCACGAGACATGTTCTGTTTGGCCAGGCATGCTGCGCATGACCTGATATAACTGATCCACAAAACGGCTGAGTCTGGACAAATGTGAGGGGATGGTTGTTGAGTCTGATACAAGGGTCTCCACTGTGATACCATGATAAAATTGTTTGTTTAAATTCTCAAAAGCTTAAGCCGCTAGGATGTGGGACAACATATATTCCAACACTGGACTTTGATTTGGAATGGAAGAAATTCTCCCTCCACCAAGAACTGGGAAGGAAAAAATAGTGGGACCAAAGAAATAAATCTTCATGTTGAAAAGTAACGAAAAGTACAATTGTGAGATCAGGATGACGCCATTCAATTATGTCAGTGTTCATTGGAAATTTTATCAAACTAGTACAACTGGCATGATATGGAGGGAACAATGAATTTTTATTTTCCTTTTTTATTTGATCATTTGTAGGTGTAAACTTCCGAGTAACTGACGTCATTTGGAGATAAAGTAAATAGCCTGCTAGAACCCTTATAATGCTCACATGATTAATTTCTGAACCCTGTATCTATTGTTTAGTATGGTTGAT
Organism: Malus sylvestris; assembly: GCF_916048215.2. Classification (NCBI taxonomy): domain Eukaryota; kingdom Viridiplantae; phylum Streptophyta; class Magnoliopsida; order Rosales; family Rosaceae; genus Malus; species Malus sylvestris. Next base: position 5,635,244 of record NC_062265.1, read on the forward strand.
TATTGATTACATTGTCTATCAAAATTCAGGTCTAATGTTGCATGTACAAGAAAATGTCTTAAGCAGATGCAGCAAAGTTGGCCGTTGGTAGGTCATGCATTATCTGTTAAAAGGATAACTGGAGGAATTAATGGAGGTCTTATAAATCATACTACCTTGAAATCTTTGGATTATAAAAGGGACTTCCTGTTTCCACTTTCTCTCTTACTGCACAACACAAGACCTGTTGGTCATCAGGTACTTCAAATAGGTCTTCTGTGGTGTTTAAATGTAGGCTGAATCTCGATGCTGTCCAAGACCTAATAAAACTCATGTTGCAGGACACCCTGTTGCTGCTGATAAGTTTCATGCTTTTAGCAGACCTTTCTGTCACTCTTCTTATGTTGCTTCAGTTCTACTGGATATCTCTGGGGGCTTTCCTTGCTGTATTGCTTATACTACCTCTATCCTTGCTTTCTCCCTTCCTCGCTGGATTAAATGCTTTATTCAGTAAGGAACTTAGAAGAGCTTCACTTGCTCGTGTATATGCATTGTGGAATGCTACATCCCTTTCTAATGTGGTGAGTTTCAGAGCTTGAAATATGGTTTAGCGGGATTGCCTTTAGAAATCCCTATCGCAAGTTAGGCCAACTTATGGTTATAAATGAGACGCTGAGCTATGTCACATCCCTTGTAGAGTGCAAATTTTGTTTCATGAGATGCTCCTGGCTTTCCTTTTATCTTAATCTAATTATAACATATCTTCTTTTATGTACACATACACATTAAAAATTACTGTGATGCATGGCTGAGCCTAAGCATTAGTGTTCAGTTCTTCTGCAGTCGCGTATTATTCTAATAATCATATAATCAATTTTGACTTCTGCAGGTGGTCGCATTAATGTGTGGCATTTTTTATTATGGATTTTCCTTTTTCCGGCCACCTGGCAAGTCAGATACATGGAACACTAGAAGGTGAGTCCTCAACTCAACTTCATTCTATCTTGAAAGTTGAAACTAATAGTCAGATTCCTTGTTACGCATGTTAATGTCTCTGTGAAAACTTCCGCTTTACCCTGATTGCTTATAGTGCTCCTTGCGGATTAAGATCACTTCCATAACTATGCGATAAATGAAAGACTTGTGCTTCACCAGGCTATATTGATTTGGGTGTCTAAAGTTCATAGGACATCTGCAAATCTTTTTCAAATACAACATTATTGGGATAGGAAACTATGTAGTTAGGACCAATATTTCTATCCATAAGAACTGTGATTGCACTGGCATAGCCAGGAGGCCCAGGACAAGGTGAGGGGAACGTTTACAAAATTAGTGTAATCGATTCAATATTAGAAGGTGACGAATCCAATTCATCTGTGGTTTGTGGCCATTACCATATTCACCTGTTTGTAGAGCATGAAGAGTTCTTTGTTCTGCTCAACTTTGGTGAACCACTAAAAATTTTAGAAATGAGCTGATGTTAAATTTCCGATGGGTGCAATCATGGTTAGCCTTAGTGCCTTAAATGTGACAACCTTGTGAAGGATCCAAAACCGAACAACAGAAAATAGTTTAATCATCCATTGTAGTTGCATAGAAAGGCATCCAAAAGACTGTTCATGCTTGGTTATGGTAGAGACTGAAAATTTTGAGAAAACAAATTTAATCACACAACACGGTTCTCCTTTTTGGACTTTTTATTACTCACATAGCTGCACAAACTGTGTCGAAGTCTTGGAAGTTGAAGAATATTCTCACTGCACTGATGGTTTTATGCTGCTAGAAGCCCTGGCGTGACTAGTATTCTTCCACTGCATAATAGTATTCTTTTTATCTTCTTCATATGTGCATTGTATCTTACATACATATCAATGTGACGTATATTTCCTTATGACTTGTGCGTGGTCTCAGGGATGATGATAAATGGTGGCTTTTGCCAACGATTCTCCTGCTATTGAAGTTAATACAAGCGCGGTTTGTGGACTGGCATATAGCAAATTTGGAAATCGAAGATCCTTCTGTATATATCCCAGATCCGGACGCCTTTTGGGCACAAGAGTCTGGCCCGTAAGACAAACGAAAGACAATAGAGATCGTGATGGTTCTATGGTTTTCTGCTATTCTGCTGTAAGCAAGGATCCTTTTATGTTTTGCATTGGCACGGCACCGGTGTGGCTTCTTCGCCGGTATTTTCTGCTCCGGCATCGGTGTGGCTGCTTTCTTTTGTAAATAGGTTGAAAGTTGTATGAAATAATTGGTTATAGGTGTGCAGCTTTCCTCCATGGAATCATAGAGGCACATGGAGTGTAAAAATTTTAGGGCAAATTAAAGACGACAGAGCATAGGTTGTCAGTTTAGGGTGGTGCTATATCTACACCTTTTTTTACCTCTCGTGGGTTTTCTATTGTATCGAATGAATTGAAGATCAATGGCATAAATTAATAGTGTGTGAGCGATAAAAATGAATGTGTAGATAGCACGATCAGTTAGTTTATACTAGAAATTAATAGTCTAATGTAAAAAATCGCCGTTTCTAATATAGAGAGCTTTCTTTGGTTGTGGATAAATTCAGTGGGACAAACCACCGTAAGCAGCCGGAAATTTGCCTGCAAAAATTGCCCAGAAACGGGTCAGTCGTGGGTCAACGTGGGAAACCTTTATGGGCCACACACGTAGCTTTCTAAAACGGGAAAGCTACTCTGGCTTTGCTGCAGCCTTTCAGAAATAGATGGTCCAAATGATCATTTTAACCCTGCCTTTGCTTGCTTGTTTCTCCTTCATTATTACTCCGTTTTGTGGACGGTTTTTGCCTACACTCCGTTTTGTGGACGGTTTTTGCCTACACGTTGATAAGATCGTGTTCTACCAAAAAATACTAGGAGTGATTCCCAAAAGGTCTACAGATTCTAAATAAGTAACTGCAAAATACAAAAATAGTGAAATTCGGAGACGGAATTTCACGTACATGAAAGTTTAACCAAAATTTAAATTTATCTCGGGTTGTTCTGCAGAACTGAAGATCACAGTGAAGGAAAAACGACATTTGATTATCATTGATTCGTGATCCAGTTTTATAGGAGAACGACATCAGTTTAATTACCATAGACGTATACGTATAATTTCTTGTTTATTTTGGTCATTTTATTGTGGTTGGAAGTTTGAGCCACATTTATTTTCAAAGTGAATGACTTAACAAGCATATTATCTAAACTAAAAGGAATGGGTGTGCTTAGCCTCACAATAGACTATCAATAATGGGATTCAAATTCGCCTATGACGGGAATCGAACCTAAGACCTCTTATTTACAAGTAAAGAAGAATACCACTAAATTGTAGTACTAAGTGACAAAATAAATTACATTTGATTATATGGAACTGACTATAACACCGTTATGTTCTGTAACTTATTGTCAACTATTAACTTTGCTTTATCTAGGAAAACATTGGAATTGATTCAGACGTTGATTTTCGAAAAGACTAGCAAAGAATAGCCCGGGAGATGCTGCGGGATTGAAAATCGTACAAAAATTTTGTAATCAGTATTTACCTTAACATTAAGCAGTTGTAAATTCACAAATATCAAACACATGCTTAATTTCAACATAAATGTATAATTTCGAATTGAGATACACTTCCTCACACATCCCATTTTATAAAATGATTATATGAATTTTAGACTATTAGACAAAATAGCAAGCATGTTGGTTGATTGTGTGAATTAGGACTTAAAACTAATAAATAAAATTGTTCAGAAAATTAATAAAAAAAATAAAAAGAATAAGGAAACAAAAATTAAACCAAAATCAATATTAGGATATTTCTTTTCAGGCTGAACTCATGTCTCTACGTAAGCTTATTTGATGATTTGAAAGTTAAAGCAAAAGTAAAGCTAGAGTCCAGAAACAAAGAACCCTTCCAATTGGCGGCGGTTGTTGCATTCTGCGATTGCTTCATACCCTTTTCTGCATTATTGCCAAATTCAGTAAAATTACCAATAAACCCTAATAATTTACATATTAGCTCCATAGAACCAAATCAAATGCAAACAGAAAATATAAAATTAAGAACAATCCAGAAAAGCCATCCAAAAACTCAAATCACACTGCAAAACAGTTGAACAAAAGCAAGAGAGTAAGAGTAAAACCTTTCAAAGCATCTGAAACTTTGGGGAAAAGCACAATTCTATTGACACCACAACACCTCGAGCCTTTCCAACCTGCTCCAAACAAAGGCTTACTCAGAAGCAGTAATAACATTTCATAAGAACGTTTTCATGAATAAGCTAGTAAGATACTGAATTTCGTGAATCAAACTTTTGGGAAACGCTCCAACTACTCAAATCTCCTTCTTTTCAAGTCTTTAGCTTTGGATTCGGACAACCCATTTCCCAAACTCATCCATTTCTGCAGAAGATGAGCAAAAGAGAGGATCAACTGAAATATGCACAACTATGAAGCTAAACATTATGGTAAAAAATCTTGATACGAGTACCACTTCCACATCAAGTAATAAGAAACAGAAAAAACTGCTTTCCAAAATGTATTGATTATCAAAGGTCACGAAAGTTCCAGTATCCCCTTTTCTTTCACAATCTAAAAGGGAAACAAAGGATTTATATAGATTGCTCACATCCCCAAAAGAATCTGATACTAAAATTTGAAAATATATTCAACTGATTGAAATATTATACAATACTAAAGTTCACAGAGTAATTGCAACACAAATCTTTGCAAGTCATTAAGATTATGGAAACATAATTGGTAGTACGTTATTAAGAAATATGTATAGCTTAGCCTCAAATAACACAAAAATAAGAATGGAAATGGCAAGAAACAATAGTACAGTGCTCAAACACACAAAAGTACTTACTTGCAAAAAAATACTGGAATTTTATGAAAATCTTCCTTCAAATACAGAGGACCCATACAATCTTTTCCACACTCAACCAGCCTCCCATCAAACAAAATTCATACTAATAACAACAACAAAAATAATAATAATAATAAAACCAAAAAATAAAAATCTGTTTCCAAAATATGAAGAACAGTATGATGATTTAGTGTTGCAAACAATTCCTCGATTCGGATACAAAAATTTAATCATTCTTATCTGTTTTCCATTGTTTTGAGAGTCTTAAACTCAATTGAGATTACACAGAAAATATAACTAAAGTCCCAACCTTCTCAGAAAACTACAACTATTTTTACAAAGAGGCAGACAACTGAAATCAAAGACCAGAATACGTGAGAACCGAAATGTTAAAAACAACACATACCCATTTCAAAGACCAAAATCCTACAAAGACAAAAAATCCCAGGATCAGTATATTAGCACTTCGTGCTTTGCACCAAAATCTGAAAATTAGAAAAATAGAATTAATTTGATAGCATTATACTTAAAACCCTTAAATTTCCAGTCAAAAAGGAAAATTAATACCTCCACAAAAAATAATCAGGAGATAAAAACTCAAATCCTAGAAAATAAAATCAGCAAAATGAATCATATAAAATGCGATTTTAGATGGATCATTGTGATGATGTGGCATTTAAAACCGTAAGAAAAGATTAGGGGTTCTTAATTTCTTACCCAAATCCACAAATTTGAATCAAATCTCCGCAGGCCAGCTTGAAATCCGTTTGAAATGACTTACACGAACATGAAATTTGTGAGAAGGAGTTGATGATGAAATTGAGGAAACAACCAAATTCCAAATGAAGTTTAGACATGAATTCAGAAATTAACACTCATAAAAATGTTTTAGAGCTTACCGAAAATGTTGTGGTGGAAGTGGAGAGGAAAGAAGAGGCAGTTGGATTCGTGTTGTGGTTCGCAGGTTTTGAGCGAGATCGTGTTGTGGTTCGTCGATTTTGAGAGAAGAGATGTTTAGGTTCCTGGTTTGTGAGAGAGAGAAATAGAGAGATTCCAGAAGCAAATGGAGGGCTGGAAAAGGAAGGAAGATTCTAGATGTAGTGGAAGCGGAGCAGTCGACGATGATCGACACGTGGGCAGCGTGGACAAATAAGTAAATTACTGTGCCAAGGACGAAAAACAACGGAGAACAGAGAAGAAAATAATGGCATTTTCGACATTTTACTGTTCATTAACATTGCAAAACAGTGACAGGAAACTGGGTTTTAGTATATGTATAATATTGTTAACCTTGTCACCCCGCAAGTAGTGAATTGCCTTAGTGATTAGCCTTTTTTTTTTGTTTTTAACCCACCAAATCTTAGATTTAAACTTCCTATTAACGTAGAATACCGTTTGTAATAAAAAATATATTATTGGTACTCTACAAAAGTCATGTTGCACTATAGCCATGTAGAAATATATGAAGAAAAAAAAAATATGCTTAGGAGAAGTGTCTGAGGACTTTTTTTAGAGTGTCAATAACAGCTGCTAAAACAATCTTAGTATATTATTGATAAAAGAAATCTTTTTATATTGACTTTGTATTAGTAGAATTTGTGGTTGTGGACGATGGATATGTGATTTTTTTTTTTTAGTAGAACAATATCGTTAGTGGGTCAGACAGTTAATTATTAAGAGGATCAGAGTCGGTGAGGATCAAACCCGCGTCATGATGCATAAATGTAATTACTTTCCACCATTGTTGCAGTAAAGCACCATTTTTTGTGTACAAGCGATATTGTACACAAAGGAAAGTGGGGGAGAGTTTTAACTATTAAGGCAATTTATCACTTTCTATTTAAGAAATAAATTATAAGTTTTTTTACATCGCCTATTTAAGGAAAAGTTCTTGAATCCGACATTTTTTTTTTTAACAAACGATATTATTTACCTAAGGGGGTGGGGGAGTAGGCTAAGTCTCACAATGGGCCAGCAATAATGTGGTTCATATTCGTTTTTGGTAAGAATCAAATCTAAGACCTCTCATTTACAAGTAAAGAGATAGACCATTAGACTGTAGTACTAAGGTGCAGTTTGGGATTGAGGTGCTTAATAAAAAGGGAACTTTAACGAAAAGCATCCGGTACTGTTCACTTTAACGAAAAACCACATTTTTACACTAAAAAGTCAATCCTGGTACTATTCACTTTACCCTTTATTTTGTCCTTATCATTAAAACTCAAAGTTTTCAAGCCCTTTTCATTAGTTTTCCTTAATAAAAAAGATGGGATGAAAAAAAACTATGAGAATTTTTGTTGTTTGGTAAACTTTGAAAAACAGCTTTATTTCAAAGTTAGGGGTGAAAAAAAGCCCAAAACGTGAAGAAGACCTGAAGCTGCAAATATCAGCTTCCAAAAACAGCTTATTTTGAAAACACGGATGAACAGTGTTACGTTTAATGAAACTTTCAATTACCCTCCGCTCTCGCCTTCAGAGCTCTCGCGTACCTCCCAAACTGCACCGTAAACCACTCTCTCGTCCTCTCGTTCCAAAAACCAGCGATCTCTCTCATTCTCTCCTTCTCCAGGTTTCTCCAGGTTCCTTTGGTAAGCTTCTCTTGTAAAAATTTGTTATTAATTTGTTTGGATTTTTCAATTTGGGGATGGGAGATTGACGGGAAAGAGGGGTGGGAAGAGCAAAAGGATGAGGGTATGGGTGTCGGGAAAAACAATGAGGGTATGGTTTCTCCAGGTTTCTCCCCAAATGTTCCTATGAGAATTTCTCAAATACCTAGATCAATTTTACCGCCCAATCGACCTAACCACTCACTTTTACTAAACTCAAAGCAAAAATTGCAACATGGGTTTCAAAGATTTGGACTATCAGTTGCCAAACCAACGAGAAGTCTCTGCACCAAGGCTGTGCTGTCTGAAATTCCGAACCAGGAGCTGTATGGGAAAGTTGGGGCCAATTCAACTGGACCAATTCCAATTGGTCAGCTCGTTGGAGCGGTTGAGAAGGCTGCCAAGACTGGCGCTGAGGTTTTCTCTTTAGCACTTTGCTTTTGTGATTCTTTGAATGTGCCAGCATTTCGTAAATTCTGTAATTTGAAGAAGAACCCAGATGCAATTTACATTTGTTTCTTCTGGGGAATGCTTGAATTTTATTGTTTCAGCCTTCATAATTCTTGCTTCATCCTTCATAATTCTTGCTTCAATACTTTTGACAATTACTTTTTCCATAACTAATGTTAGCTGTAAACCTTATGTTTATATAGATAGCCGAAGTTCATATGAGTGAAGGTGTAGAGTTGGACTTTCTAATGGCTGAAATAAAATTGGAAAGAGATTTTTAGAGTATTATACCTTTTTTGATCATTTCACACAGTTACAACTGTTTTACATAAAAGTTTACCAAGCACTATCATACAGCTTTTTTTTCTAAAAGCATTTTTACAAAAAAGTTTACCAAACACTTTGCTGCTTTATTTCACAGCCGCTTATTCTCACAGCACAGCCGCTTATTCTCATAGCAGTTTTTTTTTAAAGCACAGCAATACCAAACCACCCCTAAGTGGCTTGAATCTGACACTTAGAGAAGTTAAAGTGATATGCATTATTTTTATATGCTATTATTGACGCTCCATAAAAAATTATTGTGCACTCCAATTTTTTTATTAAAAAAAAAGCTCGATGAGTTCTTTTTTTAACAAACGTTATCATTTATACTAAAAGGGAATGGCTAGGCTTAGCCTAACATTGGGCTAGCAATAATATAGTTCAAAGTCATATTTGGCGATAATTGAACCTAAGACCTCTCACTTACAAATGAAGATGAATACTAAATTTAAACTCAAATTAACCAATAAGCATGAAAAGCATTTTTTTTTCTTTTCAAAAAAACTCAAAAGTCTGTAACAACTTCACCAAAATCCACTCAACTTCACCAAAATCCACTCACTTTTCAGATCAGAGTCCTATAAAAATGAGGAAAATCATTAGGAAAAGGGACTAGGCCTTTTTTCAACATTTTCAATTTGTTCTGAATTCCTTGGTTAACACAAGAAACCCGGAAAGGCAGCACGCAAGCACCATGTTCCGGCAAGCATCACGTCTCTTGGGTCGATCCAGTCGGCCACCGAGTGTCCGAGCCATGTGCACGGAGGTCCCAGCGAATAGCAACAAGGACTCAGCCTTCGTGGAAGCATGGAAGAAAGTGAGTCCAACCATGGAGCCACCCCACACTCCATCAACGTACATGGAACCTCGCCCTCCCACCCCTTCTTCCCTCCCTTCCAAACTCACCGTCAACTTCGTCCTCCCTTATTCCTCCCAGCTCTCCGGCAAAGAGGTCGGTCTGCGTTTCTCCCCATTGCCTGTTCTTTTGGATTTAACATTTGCTTTGTTTTTCTTAACCCTTCATGTTTTTTAATACGTGATTTCCCACTTAAGTTTTGGTTTTTTTTTTTTTTTTTTGCTTTATTGTTTGTATCTTCTCATATTTGGATTGTTTACTTCCTTATTTTTATTATGATTTGTACATTTATTGTTTTTATCTGCATTCGGAACCATATTACATCATGAATATGATGAAATATGATGAAGTGAGACGGTATTTTGTAAATATGTAATTATCTTGAGTATATTAACTATTTCTTTATTGCCGATGCCTAGAAGGGACAAAAGAAACATCTTGTTATTTCTTCCACAATTTCTAATCTCTAGTGAACCTGTCACTACGATTCGAACCCAGATGAAGTTCTAACCATCTGTAAGAGAAAAAAAAAACGAATAAATCTTGTAGGATTTCCAAGAAATCCTTCAATTTCTTCATGAAGCAGATACTTATTCATCTGCTTCTCACGTTCCAATTATGATTATTTTATGTTGTGGGATTTTGCCTTAATTCTCATGGATTCATTTGGTTTTTTTATTGGTTCACTTCACTACATACATGCAGTTTTATCATATCTGGATATTATTTTGATTTAGTTTGTCAAATGATTCAGATATTATATTAGTATTATGTTTTCTTCTTTTGGGTTGTCACACGATTGCGGTATTCTTTTTCTTTTTTTTTTGGTCCAAATGAATACAGCAATCGTGTGACAACCCAAAAGAAGAAAACATAATATATACAATCAGTATGCTTTGTTTGAGAGGCATCAGGAACATATACAATCATTATGCATGCTTCACCCCGTTCAATTGGAAGTAGCAGGTCCTCCTTCATGGCAATCTTTCCTCTCATATCTATCTGTGTGACTAGCTAGGGTTTGAAACTCGGCCGGCATAGCTGCATAGCTAGGGTTCGAAACTCGTCTGGGCTGAACTTACATTTGAAAATGCAGCTTGACACTCGATTTGTTTCTAGTTTATTGGTTTCGCCTTGGTGAACATATAGTATTCGTGATATATTCACTGGCTAACTTATAATGTTCAAACTTTCAGATAGCTAGCTGCTTAACTACATTGATGGTTGTTTTATTGGATTCCAACCACAATTTATTAACAAGCTGAAGAATGTGTGTCAGGTTGACATGGTCATGGTACCAGCAACAACTGGGCAAATGGGTGTTTTGCCAGGCCATGTTCCAACGATCGCGGAGCTCAAGCCCGGGGTCCTATTGGTGCATGAAGGCAGCGACGTGACAAAGTATTTTGTGAGCAGCGGGTTTGCTTTCATTCATGCAAATTCTGTTGCTGATATAGTGGCTGTGGAGGCAGTGCCGATTGACCAGATTGACGCAAGCTTAGTACAAAAGGGGCTTGCGGAGTTCACCCAGAAGCTTTCTTCTGCTACCACTGATTTGGAGAAAGCTGAGGCTCAGATTGGAGTTGATGTTCATAGTGCTCTCAACTCTGCCATAACTGGCTAATCAATCATTTCCCATGCATTTTCTTCTTTCCACCATGCATTTTCTTTCTTTCTTTTTTTCTCCATTCCTTAAGCAGTAATCTGCTCAGCACAATTTTGTCCGTTAATTTCCTTTTTGGGGGTACAATTTTCTCCATTTTCAGATAAATAAAGATTTAAGGACCATGGATTATTGAAGTATAAATTTAGGAAAACCAAATATCATTCGAGTAATATACATAGAAATATTAACAATTAAAAAGCGGAAGTATGTTCATATGTATTAAAAAACAAATATTAATCATGGAATTCAAAGTCTAGTGGTGTGGTAAACCAAGGCTCAACTCAAATTTACAAGAGAGTTGAGAATCCATAATACCTTTGTAGATCCTCTTTGCATTTGCAAAGGCTGTTCAGGGTCTTCATTCCTTTGCTCATTTGGACCTTTCGCTTCTTTAATTTGGATGGTTGAATAGGAATCTCCAATTTCTCAAAATAGGGATCCTCTAATATCTCCACATCAAAGAGAGATGTTGATGTGAGATGGGAAGAAGAGATGAGTGACCAAGGGAGAGGAAGATGATGGTATCCTCTCCCATGTTGGCGAGATGAGTGACCAAGGGAAAGGAAGATGCTACTATCCTCTCCTATGGTGGCCGGCCTACTAGAGAGAAAGGAGAGAGTTAAGAGAGAAAAATCTTTACCCTCTCTATGACCGGCTGTGTAAAGCCATTGAGCTTTTGTGGCCTTTGAGTTTTAAGTTGTTATAAAACTTAAGTTAATGGGCTTAACAGTTCGAATATCATTGGGCCTTAAAGCTCAATACTAACTCAACGTCTAATACAAACCTATTCATTCGATTAATTAACTTATTAATTAATCATAGCCATAAACAATTAAACTATTTAATTGTACTTGCTCAACTCCGTTATATTGAAACTGATTTTTTAGACGTATGAAATTAAAATGTTTTAAAAATGTCATATGAAGTTACAATTATATCCAAACTTGATGGGCAAAATGTTTGTTACCTTAAATTTATTTTATTTTTTTCAGAGCATAGCCATTGTTGTTGGTCTTCCAATGTTCAAAGCTTTCACTTACTATATGAAGAAAGAAAAATAGACGGGGGAGAGGTCTCGAGAAGCTGGAAGGAAAGATAAGGAGGGGGAGAGGCCTCGAGAAGGTGAAGGAAAGAAAGAAAGAAAAGGGCAAAGGGAAAAAGGAAGAAGAAAGTGAAATTTTTTTTTTTTTTTTTTGTTTGTATAATATGTTTTAATAGCTTTGAGATAATTTATTTTACGGGTGGAAATGTACTTAGATTTGACATTTGTGCCATGTTTTTCATCTTTGTTTCGTTTTTATGTCATACCCGATAACTTAACGGGTCGTCTCGTGTAACATCCGTTAAAATAAACGTGTAATATGACTCAACCTGTTAATATTATCAGGTAATATAACCAAACCCGTTACTTGTTAAGAAAAATATACTTAAATCAACAAATAATGAAAATGAAAAACTTAATTTGACCCAAAACATAATACTAAATTAGTATATACATATCACATTGTCACATAAATATTACTTCAAAACATTATAAAAAAATAAAATAAAATATAAAAAAAAACATTTGTCTTTCAAGTTTACATACCCCAAAATAAGAGGCTAGTGAAAAAACATTAGTGCATACTACAAAATACAAATGTTCAAATATATGCAAAATGAAGAGAGTTGTGTTTCAAGGTTGAGGAACCTTGCATGTTTTTTAAAATAAAACCTTCAATTTTCATCAATCACCAAGAGAAATGATATTGCAACTTTGGCTAATATATTATCTTCAAGAGTTATATTGATGATGTTTTCACTAAGATTTTCCATAATCCATAAGCTATAGATCTGAATTTAACCGTTGATTGTTGTTTATATTTGCACTCCATTCTTTTCACCAAATTTTTTTTTTCGGATTTTCTTTTTTGAAAACATGATCTCTTAGAGGATGCAGAAAGATGAACGGTTCGGATTATTGATATTACGTTCAGAGTTTTACCATTAGTGAAAATATAGCTCAAAGTTTATAAAGTCTGTAGAAACTATATAACATCAACTCATGTTTTAGTTAACCGTAAATATAGGAATGTCATACCAACAATCCGAACCTTTCATTTTTCTACATCTGCTAAAAGACCATTTTTCAAAAATGAAATTTGGTGAGTAGAATAAAGTGTAAACGACAATGGATGGTTAAATTTAAATCAAAGGTTTATGGATTTTGGTGTCAAATTTCGAAGTTGATCCCTTCACGAAAGTTGACACACCCTGACCAGAATGGAGGCATGCTAGCCATCACGTGAAGGTAACGTAGCCATGTGCACAGTACGGAAGCAATAAAGATATAAGGAAATGTGAATCAACAAAAACCAATTCAACTAGAGTACTAAATAAGATAAGGTGCAAGTGCGAGATTAAGTGTGAAATATACAATCAGAGCATAAATAGCCTAAGTGCAGTCTAACTGGACAAGTACTAATTATACTACACCTAAAAGTGATCCTACATTTGAGATGTTCTGTCAAAACCACCGTCGAAATCTCCGTGAGCCACCAAAGCACTTCTACCTAAAACCTGGAAGGGCGCAAAACATAAAGTGTGAGTGGGCAAAAACAAAGTTTTTCAAAATCATTTCATTTCTCAAAAGTTTTAACCTCTTGCTGTAAAACCTGTATAATTTCCTAGAAAATATAATATATGCTATATCAGAAATCATGCTCAGGACAAAATCCTTAGAAATATACCATGCCAAAGTATCTCAATAAAATGCCACAAATAATTCAGTTAAAATGTATCAATGCCAGATATCATATCAGCCGGATCCACCTAATGTCACCTGCGCGGCTGCGTATATAGCTCATAACCAATCTTAATCATATCAAATCCTGCACACAAGTCGGAACCACCTAAAGTGGTATGTACGACAAGAGTAGGTGTAAAATAAATATGCTCTAGTGCTACGATCACATGAAGGTTGTGCGAATGATCGCGGGTCACCTACGAGTAGGAACCACCTAATGTGGTCTGTAGGATAAGCATGTGAACCTACTTGGATCCAAGGTGAGCATATGGTGCGGAAGGTGAACATCACGTGAATGATTATGCCCTAACTCTAGGCGGGAGCACTAACACCAGGGTGCAGGTTTATGAGCTCTCAATACATCACATCGTATCTCACATAATTGAAGCAATCTCATATCTTTAATTCATGAACTTACCTGGCACTTACTTGTGCGTCCGCATCACCAATCATAAATATATGCAACTACTAATGCATAAATAAAATACGCAGATACTTTGCATGGTATTTCAAAACGTATAATTATTCAAATTCATTTTCTGGGAAAATCTCAAGCATATAAGTGTATATACGGAAAACCAAAAGCCCACTCACTGGTATGTCGAAGGGTCGTATCCTCCAAGTCTCGATTGATGGCACTCGTCCTCCGGATAGGTTTCACCTATATGCGAAATAACTAAATAAGCGTTATTTAAAGCACATATACAAAACTAGGAAATAACTTCTCATACATTGCTCAAATGGGGTATTTGAATATACCACTATGACCTACTCAACCTCAGGAACATTCCCATATTTTTAGAAAAAAATTTCGAGCACCCACGCGCCCTCACGCACCTGCCAAGGCACGGCCAGACGCGCTGCTCACGCGCAAGCACGTGTCTGGCACACCAAACAGATTCCCTAATGACGTAGGGAATATTCCATTAAATATAAGTATATGCCATTAAAGTTACCTGACGGCGTTAGAATATTCCGTCAATATTCTCCTCCTTCTTCCTTGGTTCGCTAGAGTCCGGCGTCGGTCACCACTGCGATTGTCGGAAACTGGGAAAATTTTAAATTTCATATATTCTTCAATTCTCAACCAAAACTCATGAAACTTAAACCGAAATGAAGCTTGGGACAAAAGGAACAAGTTCTTACCACTCAAAAGTCCTAAAGCCAACATGAAGTTGCTGGAAAATCCTTTGATATTCCGATCACTCCTGCAACTCACCAAACCCAAGATTCCCAATGTCCAAAACGCTTCAAAATTACTCCCCGAGCTTCGTGAAGACATCCTAAAGCTTCCTAGAACCTTAAAACTTGAAGAAAATGCCGTTATCACGAGTGCATGAACAGTACCCACGATCAGCGTTCCTGGGTTCTCAAGTTTTTTAAGGATTCACATTCAACTAAGGGTATGGATGAGTTCCTGAGCTCACCAGGAACACGAATATGGCCTCCAAAACCTCGATCCGTGAAGAAATTGTTTGGTGAGGTTTGTCCATACATATTGTACAGACAATGGAAGAAACTCGAGAGGGGGAGAGAAAAAAGAGTCAACGGGGTTGGGTATGGGTATGAGTAAGTATGTGTGTGGTCGGTCCTGTTTTGGGTTACTAACAACAACTAAACCCACTAACTTTAAGTTCCAAAAACTTAGGAACTAACTAGATTAGTCTATAACCCAAACTCAAACCACAACACTATATAACGTACTCGACGTCCAAGGGCAATTTAGTCATTTCACGCCATCAATAAAATAATTCGGGACGGGCTGTGACAAAAGTTGTAAAGTTTGTCATTACGAGTTATTGTATTTATTTTTTTTACATTTTTCACACGTCTACAATAATTATTATTAATTTTATTAATTTTGCACTCAAATAAAAAACACTATTCATGAGATTGGGAGGGTTTTAAAAATCCAAACGACCATGTAACCATCGTCTAAGTGTAGAGGATGCAATCATGAGTGTTTATATATGCTTTCACATTTTTCAGATTTATACATTAATGATTATGAATTTTATTTATTTTGAACTCCTTTAAAAATACTATTCATGAGGGTTTGTATGGTTTTAAAAATTTAAACGACAATGTAACAATCCTCAAAGCGTAGAGGATGTGATTACAAGCATTTGCAAGTTTTTTTTCACATTTTTCGCACTTATAAATTAATTAATTTTTTTAATGTGTTTGGTATTTTTAAATTACTTGATATTTTTATTTTTAATGTGTTTTATAATTTTTAAATCTCCTATAGTATTCTATAAAAATAAATAAATAAATAAAACTTAAATTTTTAAAATTAATAATTAATAAACAATATATACATATCCACTTATCTATTGTATTTTATAGTAAGTTTTTTTAGTAAGTTTAAAAAATTAAAATCCAACAGGATTCTCTTCAAATCTTTTTGGTGAGGATCGTGCGGATTCGTAAATTGTGTTCGTTTATCGTAAATCGTGTAGTCAGTTTTTGTTAGGTATTATTTATATTTAATTTTAAATAAAAATATTTAAATGATTTTGACTACGTAATGTACGAGGAATGGATCCTCGGAACTCTCACAAAAAGGATATGGATTCAATTAAAATCATCAAAATAACATTTTCTTTATCATGTCGAAACAGGTTACTCGCGTGTTACTCTCGTATAAACCTGTTAAGAACCCATTATTAACGGATTCTTATTGTGTAACTCGATAACGACCCGATAAGTTATCGTGTTGATCCAAAACTCGTTATTTTCGTATCATTTGTGTTGTGTTAACGGATCGTGTAAAAAATTACCTGGTCTAAATGTTATTGTTAATTATTATTCATTAAGGTAGTAATTGCCTTTGTCTAATTGATGGGATAATTATTGCCTAAGTGGGGTAAAGTTTTTTTCTTTTTTTTTTATTGAACAAACAAAATTATATATAATAAGGGATGGGGAAATGGGCTCATGCTTTATAATAGGATATCAATAATATGATTCAAATTTATGTTTGACAAGAATCAAACTTAAAACCTTTTATTTACAAATGAAGATAAATATTACTAGATCGTAGGATAAGAGGCTAGTGGGATGGAGTTTCTCTTAATAATTCTTTTTTTGTCAAATGATAAATTTTGTTAAATTAAATATTAAATTAGTCACTGATGAGGTTCAAATTCATACTGTCATGTAAACGCCCAACATATTTTCATAAACAAACACTTGCTGCTCTTAATAATTTCACCCAATGAATTATGAAGAAGTCGAAAAGTCGACTTTACCCTCATATGCATAGCGTAGAGCACATAGGCCGTGTTGACATGATTGTCCTTTTCCTCATTAAAAGGTGCTTTTAAACCCCAGATTAGGGTTTTAGAAGCAAAGCGAAGAGTGAGTGAGAACCGCAGACGCACAGGGTGGCCGCGCTCTATCTCTCTCAACCGTCTCAGTCCTTAGGGTTTGCCCGCAGCCGGAATCAAAATTCAAAGGTACTCATTATCTCCTCGACTTCTCCCAGAGCTTGATAATCATTTTTCAATTTTTTCGTATTTCTGCGCTTGTTTCATGTGTTCGTACGACAAATTCCGAAGCTTTTCTGAGTTTCGTATGTCAGTAGCTTTTACATTTCTGAAAATATCAAAGGGTTTGATAGATGCTAAGAGTAATCTGTTTGCATAAACAAGGTGGAAACCTAATCACTGTTGTGGGTTTACTGTTATGATTGAGGGATGCTCTGATTTCATGTAAAATTTAAGCATAAATTTCTTCTTTTGTGTTTTAGAAGTTATGGGGTGGGAGATATTGTTGTTCATGTGCTAGCCAAACATGCCGCTGCACCGATAACTATTGTATATTTTATATATTATGTGTATAGGAAAGGTATTATCACTGTGCATGTTTTGTACATCTGTTGGGGTACCTGCTGTTTGTGTTTTGTTGGGTCTTTTTTTTTTCCGAGAAAAAATTGAGCGATATTTTGTTCTGTCTAATGTGCAGGAAATGGTTTCATCTGATGATGACCGATTGGCCACTGAGGCTGTGGAGAAAGTAACAGATTCAGAGAAGAAGAAGAAGAAGAAACATAGGGACAAGGACAGCAATTTGGACAAAGACTTCATGATCAAGCCCCAGAGCTCAACTCCCTCCTTGGACACCTCTCAGTGGCCTATCCTTCTTAAAAATTATGACCGCCTCAATGTTCGAACGGGACACTACACTCCTCTACCCTCAGGGTTTTCCCCCCTTAAGAGGCCTCTTGCTGAGTACATCCGATATGGTGTTCTCAATCTTGACAAGCCTGCAAACCCCTCGTCGCACGAGGTTGTCGCTTGGATTAAGCGCATCCTTCGTGTTGAGAAAACTGGCCACAGCGGTACCCTGGATCCTAAGGTTACAGGTAATCTCATTGTCTGCATTGACCGAGCCACACGACTTGTCAAGTCCCAGCAGGGTGCAGGGAAAGAGTATGTTTGTGTTGCCCGCTTGCATTCAGCTGTGCCTGATGTTGCCAAGGTGGCTCGGGCCCTTGAATCCCTGACTGGGGCTGTCTTTCAGAGGCCACCTTTGATATCAGCCGTCAAAAGGCAGCTTAGGATTAGGACTATCTATGAAAGCAAGCTTCTTGAGTATGATGCAGATAAACATTTGGTTGTTTTCTGGATTTCTTGCGAAGCAGGAACCTATGTGCGTACGCTCTGTGTGCATTTGGGTCTGCTTCTTGGTGTGGGAGGTCATATGCAGGAGCTTAGGAGGGTCAGGTCTGGGATCATGGGTGAGAAAGACAACATGGTCACAATGCACGATGTCATGGATGCTCAGTGGGCTTATGACACTAATAGGGATGAGAGTTATTTGAGGAGGGTCATCATGCCTCTTGAGGTTCTCTTGACTAGTTATAAGAGATTGGTTGTCAAGGACTCAGCAGTGAATGCCATTTGCTACGGTGCCAAGTTAATGATTCCAGGGCTGCTCAGGTTTGAGAACGATATCGAGGTAGGAGAGGAAGTTGTGCTGATGACTACCAAAGGAGAAGCCATTGCATTGGGAATTGCTGAGATGACCACTGCTGTGATGGCAACTTGTGATCATGGTGTGGTGGCAAAGATTAAGAGGGTGGTGATGGATCGGGATACTTACCCAAGAAAGTGGGGATTGGGACCGAGGGCATCCATGAAGAAGAAATTGATTGCTGAAGGAAAATTGGATAAGCATGGGAAGCCCACTGAGAATACTCCGCAAGAATGGATGAGGAATGTGGTTTTGCCTGTTGGTGGGGATTCTATTGTTGCAAGCACTGCTGGTGCACTTGCCACTGAAACTGCTGTGGCAGAGAAGGAGACCACTCTCGTAGACAAGGAGAAGAAGGATAAGAAAAAGAAGGACAAACATAAGGATGAAAAGGAAGCTAAGGAGGGGCGTAAGCGCAAACTAGAGGAAGCCACAGAGAGCCCTGTTCCAGTTCCTGCGAAGAAAAGCAAAGGCGAAGAAGTTGAGCCTGAAGTTGAGAAGTCAGAAAAGAAAAAGAAGAAAAAGGACAAAGAGAATGGCACCGTGGATAATGTTGAAGCTGGTTCACCTGAAGCAGAAAAGTCTGAGAAGAAGAAGAAGAAGAAAAACAAAGATGCTGAGGACAATGGTACTGTGGCTTCTGCCGGCGCTGGTGATGGCGAGGCTGATAAGAGTGAGAAAAAGAAGAAAAAGAAAAAGAGTAAAGCAGATGCAGAAGAAGTTTAGAGGACTTAGGATTAGAATCTTTAAGTGGCAGAACTTTTGAATGTATGCCTTTCTTTTATTCCATCTACAATGAGAGTTTCCGTAACTGACACTGGAATTTTCGTATCTCATATATGTAATTTTAATCGATTTTCCGCAGGACTAGTTTTTGTGGTTTAGCTTTTCATTGCAGGCTGTTTTTACTTGGCCAAGTATTTTCAATTCATCGTTTTACCTGTATCCTTTGCTTGTTTCTACTTCCCTGAAAAGGGAAAGTATGAATGAAAATACAGTTGCTATATGGTTTCTGGAGTCTTAACAATTTAGTGAGGCTACTGGTTACAGTTCTCTGCCTTTTCAGAGGGACCCCAACTTAAGCAGCATCACTGACCGAGTCGAGCAAACTCATGGATGCAGGTATGGCTTCAGCTCCTAATTTGGATTCAGCTTGGTATATTTTCTCTGTTTTTCTGTTGCACTGCTCTTGAAAAGACATTTCATTAGGGAGAGCGTTGAGTTAAAGAAGCTACCAGTAATAGATGAAGCTGATGCGCAATTTGCTACCCTGCTTAAGACTTGTTCAGTAACTTTGAATTGTCAATTCCATTAGTTTTGGTTGTCCAAACTATGTACAAATTTGCATCATTATCTTCAAGTGATGGATTAATAGTTTGGATGACGGTAGATTAAGGTTCGGAAAGAAAGCCCGCATCTGTGTTTTGGTGACCAGGATTCTTACCAGCCAGACTTAAAAGTGACGCGTTATACAAAGAGTACCGAGATAAGACGATGTTTCCGTTCGTTATTCTAATTTACATTAATCAATATGCGTTCTCATTTGTGATTTGTTTTTTTATCTTACCATTGATATGTATTTTAACTTCCGAGCAGGTACATCAACCCCTTGAGTATTTTCACTTGTGGAACTTTACTGTTGTGGTGATCCTCCTAACTCTTAACTAGTTGCGTTATGTGTGGTTTTTGCACTACAATATGCATCGACTATGCTCTAAAAGATTTAGTACTTAAATTATGATGTTTTATGTAATGATGTTCCTAGAAATTTGCGATAGTTTCACCATATTACAAATAGTTGATGTTGGATTGAGTATCCTATTTGAGGAGAGATTTTATATGTTGGCTGTATTTTCCTATTGTATGAAACTAGGGTTTATGGAGTAATACGAGTTTAAGATTCCTCCCCGCATTTGAGAAGAATAATACATCCGAATTATTCCATAAACCGTAAACTCATATTATTTCATAAACCGTAAACTCATATTATTCCAAAAGCCCTAGTTCCATATTTTAGCATGCTATCAGAGCAGAGATCCTGGGATTTATGCTCTACTTCGACACACGTAAACTAAACCCTAAGGATTATGGGAGAGGATCTTCCAACGACCTTACTGACAAGGGAAGCCATTCGATGAGTCCGATGATTTCACAATTTTTCAATGAATGCTATATGTTCAATGAATCCAATGCCCTTGCCAATTTTTCATGACTATAAAAGTTGTTCATGTACCGTCCCATCGTCGAACTTGGTGGGAGCCACTGATCATGCATGATCTACTGCTATGATCCATGGCACTTCCGCTGCACTAATTGATACCTTGTTGAATGGTTCCGATGTCTCTAACAGATTATGATCTTACCCGGATAGCCAGACAACTATGGATTTGCCTTCTACATTATTAGTGGGGTTGATTCCTCAGGTTAGATAATTGATTCTGGTGCGACTGATTATAGCACCTTTGATTTTGCTGTCTTTGCCTCTCTAACGATTCCTCAGAGAAATTGTATAAATGACCGTATGTCGGCCAAGTTACATCGCAATTGGAATGGTGCGTACTAATTTATTCAACATTTTGTTTCCTACAGGATATTCTTAATAAGGAGATTGTTGGATCGCACGTTCCTCGTGGTTACTGGAATGATGTTGTTGTTACTGTTGTTTATCTGTCGAATCGAATGCACTCTAAGGTCTTGAATTTCCACTCCGTTGAAGACTCTTAAAAGATTAATCTAATAATATATGTTTCCCCTTTTTCAGGAACGATGCAATCCATGAAAATACAAAGAAACACACCAAGTTGAAGGCGTAAATTTATGCTTATTATGTCGTATGCATGAAATCGATTCGTCATCTTTCAAGTATCAGCCAACACGACCTTGTTTCAATGTGTATCTGGATATCGGGGTCGGGTTGATTTTCTTTGCCCAATTAAACAAATAATATTATACCAGGAACAGAGAATTAATTTATAACTACAATGGCTTACTCAGAAAAATTTGGCAGTTTACGAGCAGCTGAATTCCTCTTCTCCCAGGGCCACGAATTTTTATAGCGATTCACAATTTCTTCCATCTTTGCAGCCAAGGCAGCTGCTGTAGGACAAACTGGGAGCTGCATGTCATGTGTAAACGGCAACCAGCTAAGGCATTTCAATCACCCGAAAATGCATAAGAAGATCACCCACAGCAAAGCCTGTCATAACTTTGAGTGCTGTCTCCAGGGACATCCGCCTTCAAAAGCCTGCTCTAACACATCTTCCATTCGCTTTGCTAGTATTATCTGTTATGGGAAAAATCACAGATTATGTCGTTGATCATAATCACATATCACGTGTCCAGAAACCATACACGGTATCTACAGGCAACAGCTGAGTATGCAATAAAAGCAAGCTAACAAGCTATGGAGATAAAAAAACTTAATAAGCTGGCCTCGATGAATTTTACATCACACACATAATTGAGAAACACCTTGCTGCAAATAAAACCAAAATTACCTCAAGACCGGAAAGAACAGCTGACGGTACATCAGTTAAATCCTTCAGATTCCTCTCTGGAAGAATGACTCTTGTAATACCACAACGGTGGGCTGCCAATACCTGTAGCAATATAGATTCAAATGATCAAACAAAGCCTCTGGCTCATTACTGATGTACCAGAATATTATATGCATTAGCAGAGAATTTTGCTTCAATTTTCTCACCTGTGGCTTTAAGGTTCCTTTAAATATTATACAAGAAAAACGTGCTATAAGTGTTTTGGGAATGACACAAGTTTCTCGAAATAAGCTTAAAAAGTTTCTCAAAACAATTCTGAAAATGGTGTAAAACGTTGATGATCAAGAAAACCAATGACAGAACAAATGAGAAATAAGCACATTTCCAGAAACCTGTGTTATTCCACTTGGCTAAAATCCCAATCAATTTTCCATCAAACATCCACTTACCTAGACGATGGTTATAGAAAAAGATATTAAAATGGAATGACTATAGTAGTATATAGCCTGGAGATTATAAAAATGACAGTACTAAGAAAAGTGAAAATCTCTGTGCCAAACAAGTTTGATGTACAGTATATTACTTGCATATGAAAAACAAGGTCACATATAAGGATAATGTTAAATGCCCAACTAGCAAACAATTCAAAACACTTGACGGCAGTAATCGTATAAAAGCATGAATATGACTAGATCTCAAAACCATTCAGTTCATACAGCATGTGTTGTACATGCAGACAGACTTACGTACAGAATCACGGATTATCATAATTAGATTGGTAAATGAGGTGAGTATACCTTGTCCTTGACACCACCAACAGGTAGTACGAGACCCCTCAATGTCATTTCTCCAGTCATTGCTGTATCTGCTCTTACTCTTCTCTGACAGAACAATGAAACCAGTGCTGTTACCAGAGTCACACCTGCAGAGGGTCCATCCTTCGGTACAGCCCCAGCAGGAAAGTGTATATGAACATCCCGACCCTCCAAAAGATTGGCTGCCTCAGCTGTTGCGAACTTAAGATCCTTTGCCCTGCCTCTCACCTGAGACATAAGTAAAATCCTCAGTATCAATCATTATAACCCAACATTTACAGAGCAGAAATTGTAGCATCATGGTTGATGCATACTGTTTTATATAAATTAAAAAACACTATATACTCTGTGCACACAGGGATATACCAAGTTCAAGGAATACAGATTACAACATTTTTCTATACTAACCAGTCCCAAAAACCGAAGTAAATCTGACGGGATGATCGGGATCTCAACATAAATGTCTGTCAGTAACGAAGCATTCCGATTTTTTTTATTGGAATTTTCGGATTTAATATCCCGGATTTGATTTCGTTGTGCCAAAATGGGAAACTTTCGGATTGAGTTGGTCAGAATCAGAATTTCCAATCTAACTTGCTTATATGTTCCTCTTCTTTTTCATTAAAGTACAACTATGATTACCTTACACAATACCTATTTGAAAGAATAAACCCAAATGGCAAGAATAAGTGCAAGTCATGTGACTGAAATAAAATGGATAATAACAGTAAGTTGAGTGCTGTTATTATCTCTTAGTTGTCTTAAATATCAGTTTAGAATTTTTTTTTTTTTTTTTTTTTTTTTTTTTTTTTTTTTTTTTACAAGCCAGACTTCAAGCAGTCTTACCCCTCTATGACAGACTGCTTGAAGTCTGGCTTGTAAAAAAAAAAAAAAAAAAAAAAAAAAAAAAAAAAAAAATATCAGTTTAGAATGGTGCATGAACAATTCAAAATTGTGACCATCGAGTCACCACCATAAATGTTTGACTCATCATGAAGAGGAGTATCAATATTTCAGATAAATAAAATTAATTTAGAAGAAACATTTTACCCATGTCAATGCTATTTGTGCTGATTCTTTGATAACATCTCCAAGTTGACCAGTGAGATGCAATTCACCCTTTCCCCCCATTGCTGTGGCCTCCACAAATTGAACCTCTCCACCAAAAGCAGTCCAAACAAGCCCAACAGAAACACCTGGTGTTGCAACTCGTTCTGCAGCTTCTTTGTCATCAAATCTTGGAGGCTGCATTACAACACAAACAGACAACCTCAGAAACTCTTAAGCAATAATGACAAATCAAGCTGGAATCTCTTGGGCGATATGCGTATGTCAAGCTGAAAAATTAATACATGGTAAAACCAAGATACGTTTTTTATAAGAAGTATTCCTTGAGCCCAAAACTCGCTCCAAAAGTATCCTACATATTCGTTTACATATAAATTTTGACATTGTAAGACTTGTCAAAATGGCATAGTACCTTGATTGTATCAAATCCATTGACAAGTCAAACTAATTGAGTTTCTAAATTACAAGCAAACACTATGCTAAGTCCAATTATGAAGTAACCTTTCTTAATGATTTTAAAAAGAGAATAATTACCCCTAATACTTTCTCCAGCATATCCTCATCCACAACCAATGGCGAATCAATCTTGAAAGTGCTTGATATCTCATGCTTATTCACACCCATCGGAATAACCTCCATTTCCACTTCAGCTCCATCAGCAAGTCTGTTTTCGAGTAGTGGTGAAGCAAGCGAATGTACATCTTTGCTCAGAGGGACAGCTTGTTCTTGCTCTGCAACTTTTACTGCAGCTGCACGAGCCAAGGCAGCTAAGTTTCTCTCCAGATTCCGAACACCAGCCTCTCTAGTGTACCCTTGAATGATAAGTTTCACCATGGCCTACCACAGTAGACAGACAAGTTTCAATATGATATTTTCATAAACCAACATTGGTTACGAATGTAACCATTGTTTTGTGAGTTGTGACATAAAACTTGATACTGGAAACTAGAAAGAGGGTGCCTATTTTCAGATCTAAAGAAAGAAACTATTGGAAACCACAAGTTCAATACCATTAATACTTGTACTTGATACAAATCGGAATGAACATACCTCTGGGATTCTAAGAAACTCAGAATTCAACCCATGCTGATCAAGAACTCGGGGAATTAAATGGTGCATGGCTATCTTCAGCTTTTCTTCAGGTGTATATCCAGGCAGCTCAATAACTTCCATCCTGTCCAAGAGTGGTGGGGGAATAGGCTGCACCCTATTTGCAGTTGCCACAAAAATCACCTTTGAAAGGTCAAAGGGAACATTCAAATAGCTATAGGACTTGAATTAAGGAATTGTGTCAATATAGAAACCCTGTTTGCAATGTTATTTGGTAGGGGTTTAGGGAAAGCAGCATCCTTCTTTTTCAAAAAGAAATATAAAAAATTATGCCGTTTAAAAGTAAGCAGCCATGTAATATTTCTTAAGCCAAGCAATCATGTCACAGGCCATTTTGATAGCAACTATATCTGTGTTTGTTTTCTACAAGAGTTGAGTGTAAGATATGCATAGGTCAAACCCAAAATCCATACAGCATGAGGATGTTTTCAGATTAACTAAATAAATAATCAGACCTAAATAAGGTATAAAGAACAGGATACTGATCATTGAATGTTTTATTTTGCTCAGGATCAAGAACCTCCAGTAGAGCTGAAGCTGGATCACCGCGCACATCAGAACCTGTCTTGTCAATTTCATCTAGCAGCATGACCGGGTTGGAAACAGCTACTTTCTGATATACATCATAATTGAGAAAAACTTTAGTGCAAGTCCTAGTACATCAATCCTATACTTGGCTGGGTGTGGATATGGATAAGTGGTTTTTGTTGTTGTGTCCAGTAATGACTTAAGCCGCATACAAAAAGGAGAGAGCACAAAGGAGGCTTCTTCAATTCTGAAATTTGTTTGTCTAAAGGCAGTGATGGTGATCCGATAGACAAAAATTATCACTTATCAATTACAAAATACTGTATTTTGTCTTCTTTTTCTTGGCTGGTTCGATACCCTTAGAAGATAGCATTTTGATTATAAGTCGTGACTGACCATCAAACCCATCACCATCCCTTACCAAGCATTTGAATATCACACCACAAGTCCATGAAAATGTTGACTTGGACGAAATTATACCTTTAATCCATCAATGAGCCTACCCGGCATGCTTCCAATGTATGTCCTCCTGTGTCCTCGGATATCAGCTTCATCCTTTACACCACCAAGGGATATGCGTATAAATTTTCTGCCCAAAGCAGCAGCAATAGATGACGCCAAAGATGTTTTTCCAACACCAGGCGGGCCAACAAAACACAACACTGGGCCTCTGGCATCTGGTTTTAGCTGCAACACCCACATAACCAACATATTAACATCAAATATTTTTAATAAAAAAATAATCAGACAAAAACTAAACAATTTGCCACCTTGCGAACAGCCAGATATTCAATAATCCGCTGTTTAACCTTAGTTAAACCATAGTGATCACTGTCAAGACGCTCTTTTGTAGCCCTTAAATCCAATTCATATTCTTCACTGGCCTTCTGCCAGGGAAGATCAGCAAGAAGCTCTAGGTAAACACGTGAACTATTATATCCAGGTTGTTGGGGTTGCATCTTTTTCAGCCTCCTGAAACATGAGGGGAAAATAAAATAAATAAATGAATGAGATCCCTCTAAACTCTAGAACTTGAAGTACAAGGCTGTGTACTAGAAAACAACAATGAAAGCAACCACTTCTGGACCAACTTAACAAAGCCCAATTTTTTTTTTAATTATATTACCACTGACACCTAAGAATTAGTGGCCCCAGACATTTTGCGTAAAGCTGCATATTTCAAAGTGGCTTCAGATTTTAAAATGCAATAATATACACTGGCCGATATCCTCTTCTTTACTGAATACCTTAAGAACAATATATTCAAAACAACTTTAAACACACCAACATTGGCAATGATGTCAGGATTATATAATACTGGGGACCAATTACAGTGTCATCATTCCCTTTTCTCCAAAACCCTTTATGTCAGACACTCTCTGTAAAAGGATGGTAATCATATCTTACTCGACATGGAAAAAAAAAAGCCAAAGTTAAGATTACATCGAAGTTCTAGTAGTAATACCAGTATCTATAGTATGGAAAATTTTGTTGGAAAAACAAAAGGACAAAACTACTTGCACACAAGAACACAGTAACCCTTGTTCCTTTCTTCTAACCAAATCATACCTCAGCTCTCTCTGTGCGTGCTTCCAGATGTTTGAAGGCATTCCTGAACTTTGCATCTTTCTTTCCAGAGCAACAACATCGTCTTCATCGTCATCATTGTCGCCAAGCTCCTCTTTTATAGCTCTCATCTGCAATACATTTCAAAAAGTAGAAAGGAATTGGAACCATCAGCCAACTAAATGATAGAAGAGAACAGTATGTATCTCCAATTCAGAGGACGGTTTCTTTAGATATTTCCTAAAACATTCAACATGTGAATCCACCTAGGGTAAGTATTTTCAATATCAATATCCATCAAGGTCCATGATATAAACAGATATTAATACATTGCAAACCTAGAGAAAAAAAGGCACTACCTATAATTAAGTAAAAACTAAAAAGTAAATTTCATCAACCCAAGCAGCCCCTGACTTTCCATGAACCACAAAAGATGAATTGTATCCTTTACAACCTTCCCAGGGGTATACACATGAGAAATCAGAAATACCTCTGAATATATTTTTCTTTTTAAAAAAATAAAATAAAACCTATTTGATAAGAGTCCTCCAGCACTACAACAAATTGTGCCAATCCTAGAAATTTTCACATGTGCATAATTAAAGCTAACCTATCAAGTGAAAAATAATTACATTTAGAATCTGTTAAACCTTGAGATTCTACACACAGTAAATTAGAAAACCATTCCTTCATTCTCAAAATTCTTTGATTTTATTTAAAAGATCCCTTGTTAAATTTAAACATCATAAAAATGTGAAGGCGACTATTTTGACAGATAAGCTATTGGGTTGGTTGAGGAAATTATACTATTAGGCCCAGCATCACCACAAAATTAGCACATTCACCTTCATTCATAAATGACTAATTTACAAAAACAAAAAAAAAAAAAAAAAAAAAAAAAAGGTTTAATAGTTCCCATAAAGATCAAATTCTGAATTTCTTATTTGTTCCACCCAAAATTTTCTATGGCACTTCAAACAGAACAAAACGACTGAAAATGCTACCAAAAGTAAGTTTTAAAAAGAATATAAATAATGAGCACAATACTTTTATCACTAAATAATGAGCACCAATATTTAACTCAGTCAGAAAATCAAAGCTGATGTGAGAGTGCAAACCTGCTGGCGCAAAAGAAACTCCTTCTGCGATTTTGATAATTGACCCTCAACTTTTTGCGTAATCTTCTCTGCTACATGGATAGACTGTCACAAGGTAACACCAACATGACTGCTTAAACACTCGAGGAAGTGTAAAGATGATACCATGTGAACATACTAAGCATCAGCACCAGTGAATAAACAATTACCTGCAAATGCCTGTCAACTAGCTCAGTAGCTTTGGAAAGTCTTACTTTCAGATCAACTGAATCCAACATACACAGTTGCTCCTCAAAACTTATCTCAAAGCTAGCAACAAATATATCTGCCAACTTGTGAACCGGAACTGTCTCCAGAAGAACTTTTGTTCTTCCTCCAGTCTTTTGTTTCTACAAGCACAAAATGAAAATGAGAGTTACTGATTCAAGTAATACAAGGTTACGCAGTGTTTTATCAGCATAGTAATACTATCAGCAATATGTAAATATGTATATAGATATCTTATGTCTAACAATATCAATATTTCGCAAGAATTCAAAACAAAAAGAAGCCCAGTTAATGCTCAACCAAATCAAGGAATTTCAGGCAAACGATATTCCCTACAAACCTTAAGCATGAACCACAACAAAAACCGAAAAAACCATTTTAAACACAAAGGATTGTTCAACCAAAGGCACGCAGCCTCACAGCTTGAAAAGGAGGTTAAAAGTTTTTAGAGAGGGTAATATCATAATAGGTATTAGGGTATATACCATAATAGGTATTTGTGTGTCAAGCTTTTGTAGTTTCCTATTGATAGTCTGATACCTATATGACTTATTATTTTGAAGAAATTTGGTATGATAAGCCTGCACAACTCAAAACTATATAATCAAAATTACACCAAAGTGAAAAAAGGAAAAAAGAAAAAGAAACAAAAAAAGCAAGACTCTTGGTATCCATGTAATTTTATTCACTGAAATATGCAAACATCACAAGTATTACCTGCTCAAGAACAGAAATCAGCTCCGTAGCAGTTGCTTTGAATTGGCGAGACAATGATATGAACTCCGGATCTTGCTCCACTTGCTCCATTTCTCAAGAAGATAAGAAAGATAAAACAACTCAACATATTGGTATATAAGGGCACAAAACTCATCACCTAAGATTCTACATATAATGTGATAATGATAAACTAATCACAATCATAAATCTTAGGGACAACACCTCAAATAAACCACAAGATACACTCAGGTCAACACATTAGAAGAAACGAGGAATCTGCATATGTTAAGGATAAAACATTGAAAAAATTGTCGATTGTTTAAAGAGGAAAAACATAGTAACCAATGATATCTAACCAGCTCTTCCTAAGAAACAATGATTAAAGAATTTATTCTTTTCACATGAGGGCCTTAAAGTGACAGAACAGTTATGGGGCATGCATTATGTAGTCAGATTCTCAGGAACAATACCAACATGGTATGAGCCAGTGTGTGCGTGTTTGTTTGCAAGAGTGCGCGTGAGAGAGAGAGAGAGAGAGAGAGAAAAAAAACTTTCAGAAACACCCCTAGTCATGGAAAACACACTGCTAATGAACTAATGAACCAGGACCAAATACATAAAGAAATGTGATATACGTGGCAGATGTTACATTAAACAAACACTTAAGATCGGAAGTCTGAAGACAATTACTTGTCATTGAAACAGAAAAGAAAATTCAAACCAAGGAAACAAGAGCTTGGGACCATATGTAGTAAGCCGACCAATAAACCCTAATATCTTCTACCAAAAACAAGCCCATGTACCAAATTGATAACATACCAGACTTTGTCATTTCAAGTGGAGATATTCGTGCAGTATAATATGTTCCCCTTGTGCTAAGTTCCTGGACGTTGAATCTACACAAGCCTTCAAGGACAACTACATACGTAACCCTCCCACTTGGCTTCTCAACTCCTCTTGAGAGATGTAAAGCCCGTGCAGCAACTCCCCTAAGAGTATAAACAAAACTTATTATCAACATAATTACTTTACAAACACAATCTGCAAAAACACCGAATGGAAAACTTATGAATAAACGAACAGAATTAAGCACCAAAACAGAAAATCAGATGAACAGAAAATCAGTAAAATGTAGAATGATCCAGAAAAACGGGTAATGGCCCATTCAAGTGCTAAAGGGCAATTAAACTGATTGAAATAAAGACAGTCACAGCACATGACATGATTAGATGGACCACTGCGTTATCTGTAATGTTAAGTTGTGGCCCCACAAAATAGAAACACTTTCCAATGAAAAACAAAGTAGATTTTGATTCAAGTATACCTTGTATGCCAGTGAATAACTTCCTGCTGATTTTTTCCATCTGGCCTGTGAGAATCGGAAGTACCAACTTGAACTCTAGAGCTTCGTTCACCAGAATCACTTCCCACACCTAAAATTAGGCAAATTCCCAACAAGGCAACAACAACAACAGCAAAAGAAGACCTCTTAGATTTGATTTTCCAATAACCATAGGCATCCACTCATCTGTATCGAATGGAGAAATAAGCAGAAATCACCTTGAGACAACACAGGGGCCACTGTTGCAGCCTCGGCAGCATCTCGAACGGGAAGAATACCAATTAACCCCTTCTCTTCGCGCTGCCATAACTCTTGCTCCACCAATTTGACACTACATTAATCAAATTTCCCAATTTTATCAATTCCATAATCCAGCAGTTAGAAATTCACAATTCCACACCCATATAATGATCAATTACATAGAAAAGGGAAAAAGGAAAGTTGGCATTTGAAATTGATACTGGCAACATTGAAGAACAAAATACGCAACACTTTTGGCAGCAAAAAGTAAACGACACGGTTTCGGCAACCAAAGAGCATGAAAAGGAGCATAATTTCCAAGCAAGCAGAGTAATTGGAGAGCTATAAAGTTAGAGCTGAGCTCAAACAGCTACAATTCAAGTGCATACAGCAGGAATTAAACAGAAAAAAACAATCAATCAAAAGAGTTAGGCTCAAAGGTACCTGCTGGGGGATGTGCAGCGAATTCGAATGATGGCGCCGGGTAAGAGGACCTTGTTTCGGAAAGGAAGGATGCCGAGGCGAGTGGGAAGCTCCACCGATTCCGCCATCTTTGCAATTTGCAGAGAGAGAGAGAGGGGGGGGGAGGAGAAGAAGAAGAAGAAGAAAGGAGAGTCAGAGGAGGAGGTAGAAGAAGAAGGGAAGGTGATGAATGCAATGTGTGTGGTTTTGGTTTTATTCAGCTTTTTTCTTCGTTTGGTTGGAAGATTCTGGGTCGCTCGCTCTGATTTTTTATTTCTTCGAAACCTCGACGCCTTTGTTTTCACCTTTCTTTTTCTTCGAAAGCGCGACCCTACTTATCCCAAACAACAAAAAATAATCCTAAAAATTTGTTGCCTAAGAAATTGGGAAATTTACAATATTAGAAATCTTGAAATGCGTTTTTCTTTTATACCCAATTTGTATCTCTTACAAAACTAAAACTTTCAAGTTTGTGTCACTTTAATATTAACCGTCGACAAATGTTCTTCAATACTTATAAGTGAGTTTTAGATTCGATTCTCGCGAAAAGCGAATTTAAACCATATTATTGCTAATTTATTATGAAACTTAATTCACTGTAAAGCTTAACTCACCCGCGCACTCCTTAATGTATATAATATCGAATGTTAAAAATAAAAAGAAGAAAACTTTCAAGTTTGTGGGACGTGAAAAAAAGATTGTGTTCTTCTCTTATATTTGAATATAAAATTAATAAAAATAAATCACGATGACGTATCAATTAAGCATGATTGATATTTTGATTAAAATTTGATGATATGATGATTGAATATTGACAAACAGTTCCGAACTTGCCAAGTTGCAAATTGAGTGGATTTTGAAAGGTAACATTCTAAGATCATTTTTAAAGAAAATATCAAAATGTTCAAATCAACATTAATAGTAAAAAAAATACAACAACAATGTTTTTCAACCGAACAGTCAAATCTGATGTAGCATGATATGGATTGACATATCTCCTCTTGCAGCCAAAATTGTCAGCAGCTTGAAACTGTTTTAATTAATTATGATGTTTTATGTCTGCTTTTATTTAGACTGAGAATTTATATTAGTTTAAATGGCCAACGACCTTGCAGATGTATCGAATTGCAGCTTCAACACGCATCGCAGCTTCTTCGAATTTGACTGAAAAGCCTGCAACACACATCTTGTAGCTTCTTCGTATTTGCAGCTTCAACACACATATCTTGCATCAGGTATGACAAGCCTGATGATTATTGAATTGGATTTCTATTTTTATTTTTTTCGATTAATGGGTTGTCTTTTGTTTTTTTTATTTTTTTTTTTTAAATGTGATAACTGGTGTCAAGTTACGGTTATAGGAAATTTCATCATATCTCTCGCCATAATCAAGCAAACTCACCAGCTCAGAGTATCGAACCAGGTAGGTTCCATATTTTTTTTGTTTTTTGGAGAGCCGCATTCTACGCCCTACCTTTACCGCTGGGCCACTTATATTTGTATTATATTGTTAACTAATAAGAATTTTTATTATGAATTATTTATAAATGTAATATTTAAAACATAAATCATAAATTGTGAAAAAAATTAATGTAATAAAATAATAATTTAATTTGACATATGGGGTGGAAAGTAAAACTTTAAAAATTGTCAAATTGCCACATAAGCTATCAAATTTGAATTTTGTATTTAAAATTTGACATTTTTTCTGGATATGCTCTAAGAGTGCTAAATCATGGTTATCCACCCGTTCTGAAGGCTGGGAAGACTAGCAGAGGCATTTCAGCATCCCCCTAACCACAAGTCTAGCTTCCACGTAAGAGTTCTAATATTGTACCTTTTCCAAAATAACTAAATAACTGAATCTAATGGCACTTTTCTTAGTTTTCATAATAATAATATTTTAAGCACATTCACCATCTAGCTTTTAATCCTTTGGTTTAAATTTCGACCAGAAGTCACAATATCAAATTGCCCCATTAATAACAAAAATAAAAATAACTAAACTCCATCACATCACACCGCATGAGTATTTACACATGTTTCTTAACATTGTATTTGGATGAGTAAATTTAGGGGTAGTTTGGGAGTGAGGTGCTTAAAAAAAAAACACTCATGAAAAAAAGCTGTGAGGGTTTTAGGTGTTTGGTAAACTGAAAAAAAAAAGCTTATTTTGGAAGCTGCTGTGAGAATAAGCTGAAATCAAAGGAAAAAGCTAAAGCTGCTATTTGCAGCTTTGGAAAACTGGTTTTTTTTCAAATCACACAGAGCTACAGTGCTCCTTTAATGAAAAGACCCACTATCAGACTGTTTTTTTTTTTCAAAAGCACTTTTACAAAAAAGTTTACCAAACACTTTACTGATTTTTTTCACAGCCGCTTATTCTCACAGCAGTTTTTTTTTCAAAGCACAGCAATACCAAACCAGCCCTTAAGATTATCAAAAAAATCTAAAATAACAAAAACTAAAATGACGGAATTTTATTTTTTAGAATTTGTGAATTTTATTATTCGGCTAACCTAAAAGAACAATAAATTTCAAATTTTGGAATTTAATGTGTGTATAAAGTCATTAATATAAAAATGACATATTGTAGTTAGGATATGTGCTAGTAAAGGTGGTGGTGATGTGGTTGTGATGACGGTGATGATAGTGGGTGGTGGCGGTGGCGGTGACGATGATGATAATGGCGGCAACAATGGTGGAAACAACGATATCTAGTGATGGTGGTAGGTGGTGGGTGGTGATGGCGATAATGATAGTGGTGTTGGCGGCAATGAGGGTGACAATTGTGGCCGCTCATGGTTTAGTTTTTTTTCCTTAACTCGCATAGAAATTTGAAAATGATTACACGGAGGTTAAACTTGGGAATTGGAAGTTCTAAATTCCAAGTTATTTTTTTAACACGAAAATTCTAAATTTCTATGTTTATGAATCTAAACAAGGGAATTGATGCATATCAATTTATAATCTGACTTGTCTGAATTCCAAGTTTATTTCTTTCATTCAAACATAGTATAAGGCCTTAGGTTCATTCTAGGGGTGGGTTAAAAAAAACCAAAAAAAAAAAAAAACCGAACCGAACACCAAACTTAAACCGAAAAAAATCGAACCGAACCGAACATTATTAGTTCAGTTTCGGTTTTAGAGGTTTGAAAACCAAACCGAATCCCTTTGCACTTTATGAATGTATGTCTATGATGTTTTTTTTGTGAAAC
Source organism: Malus sylvestris (assembly GCF_916048215.2). Taxonomy (NCBI): domain Eukaryota; kingdom Viridiplantae; phylum Streptophyta; class Magnoliopsida; order Rosales; family Rosaceae; genus Malus; species Malus sylvestris. Next base: position 5,669,686 of record NC_062265.1, read on the forward strand.
TTTGTTGCCAAGTTTGAAACTAAGCCTATGGCTTTTTCAAGGAGCATACTTGGTTCAATTAGAGACGATATTTTATGGTTATAGAGAAAAGTTTTGGAAGGCTTTGGAACTTGGAAGAACTTCTCTATTTGTTTGCTTTTTAAATAGATACGCTAATCCTTTTTCTTTGCAATTAGGATTGTTGATAGAATAATATTGGTTTATATGATATTTGTATATGTATAACTACATTCCCACTTTCCCTATTTTCTTATTAGTAGTCTACCAATGCAAGCCTCTTTTATGAATTTCATATTAAAAAAAAAAATCAAGTTTTATAAAATAAAATAAAATAAAAATCGAAACCGAACCTAACCAAAATTTCGGTTCGGTTTCGATTTTGGCAAAAAAACTGAATCGAATGAAACCAAACCCACCCCTAATTCATTCCAATCATTCTCTAGCAGAGAAATGCTAATGAGACCCTCTCAAAAATGGGACTCTCCATAGACTTTGACACTTTATGTTTTTGATATAATATTTTATAATGTTGGAACAGGATTTGATGTTAAACTGTAAAGTGACAAAGAGTTTATGAAAAATCCTACATTTGAGAGTCTCCTAATCATTCCCTCGAAAATCCCTCTTTTTTTTTTTTTGGTGTTTTAAGGACTTTGGTCAGATTAGCACATATCAAATCATGACTCTTACTCGTTATTACGCAAAGTCGGATTTTTGGAAATTAATTTTTTTTAATCTACTCATTGTCCTGCACGTTCTTCTTTGTTCAAATGTGATGATTTACATGGCACTACGGCCTTAGTTTGTGGTGGTAATCATGATTTAGGTTTAAGGAATTATTTGATGATTCTGAGTTGTATGAGTTTGACACATATTATGATAGATTTTAGAGAGATGAGTTTTTAAGTTGTTTGTGTGACTTCTGTTCGCATTAATTTTGCTTTTTGAATTCTTGGTTTTGCAATATCGTTAAGATTCATGTTTAAGGCATATCAGGTGGATTGAAAGCGCACAAACAACTTAAAAGAAAAATCAAAGCACACTATTGAACTAATTGACAATGTCAATTTTGAATGGCGACACAGACAACTTAAAAGGAAAGTCAAAGCACACTATTCAACTAATTAACATTTACTTTCAATTTTCAATGGTGATTTGATGCCCATCCCTATTTTAGATAACAAACCATTACAAAATGTATAAATGCATTTGTTTAGGGTTTAGGGTCTTGATTCCGTAAAATATGATCCTTTAAATTTATTTAGGAAGAGGTTGAGAATACCACATTTATTAATTATATTAGTGTATCATAGGATGTGACGATTTGTCCTTAATTTTCTATATAATTTTCTTCCCGAGTGTGTAAATTGACGTTTATGCCCTTGTGGGCAAAGTGACGTGGACGTGGTTATTCGGTTTGAAATTATTTTCTCGTTATCGCAATTAAATAGTACTTGTTGTTATGAACATGTGAGCGTGAGTTAGGCTCAAAACGGACTTGTAACGAAAAAGTTACGTTTAATTAAAGTGTGTTAACAATGGGTAGAATTGTACACGCGTATGTTAATTTTTCAATGTTGGAAATACTGTTTTTGATAAGGGGATAGATTTTGTGTTCCTTTGGATTGCACCAAATCTTATCCTTTTTCCCTTTTTAAAAATCTGTCTCAAGCCCTATTATTTTTCCCTCACCACCAATCATTTCATTTCCCACACTATTACACCTAATCAGATTTTTTTTCTTCTTTTTTACCCAATCAGAAAACCTCTCTCTCTCTCTCCCCCCGCTCTACCCAATCAAAAGCTATCTCTTGCTCACTCTCATCTTCTCCTTCTCTTTCTCTCACCCGTAACTCTCTCATCTGCAATAATAAAGACCATCATCAAACTCCAGAGATCGAGCCTAAAACCATTACCATCGAGATCCTCTCATCCTCACGAACACATTTGTATGAACCGATCACGAAATGGACAAGTTTTGAGTTTCCAACTTGGAGCTTCGACTCGGGTAGAGGTTCCCCGTCGATTTCCAGCTCGAGTTACAAGGTTTTGGGATTTTTGGGAGCACCTAGGCAACTCCTCGAGGCCATTAACCTAGTTTTGAAGTGGAGCAGACAAGGAAACTCACGGTTTTGGGACGTCGAGTTTAGGTTCGAAGCTTTTGAGGCTTTTTCAGCCCTTTTCCGAGTTCTTTTTGGACTCTTAAAAGGTACAATCTTATTCTCCTTGTCATGGGCTTCACTTCCATATAAATTTTGTTGAAAATGGTTAAGAATTGACAAAGTTAAAGAGTTTTGAAATTTTTTCCAGAAACCTGCGAATCAGACGGCAACGTCGGCGTTGGCGAACGGCAGAAGACCATCGAAAAAGAAGACCCAATATTTCGTCAAAGTTGACGCAATATTATGATGCCGTTAGGTAATGCTGTTACCGTTTGCGGAATATTCCCTAGGTGAGGAAGCATCCGGCCTCCGGCCGACATCTGGTCATCGTGTACGAGTCCGTGACTTTGTGTAGAACATTTTCGTATATTTAAACCCTTCGTTTAAGCAAACTATGGGGGTATTTCCTAGCCTATTTGTGTATGTGTTAATTAACTAATTACTACAGTTATTTCTAAGAGAAAATTATCCCGAGGACGTATGAGGTCAAGTTGTGACAACCCCATCCCTAATTTTACGTTTTTATTAATTCTGAAAGTGTGAATTTACAAAAAAATACCTCTACTGGCAAGATTGTTGATTTTTGTTGATTGTCATTTAGTGACGCATGCAAGTTACTATTTTATAGTATTCTCAAAGTTCTCGACGGGAAGATCTCGTAAGCGTAATTTGAATCGAAACCAGAGTTATGATAGGGGTTTTACGGAACCACAATCTGAAAAAGTACTTTTGTAAAGATTACTATTTATTATTTTATATACTTCTCATAATTATTACATTATTATTTTAACATTATTTTGTTATCATATTATTATTTTAATATTAATTTAGAGAAATGAGAGAGATGGACAGAAGAAAAGAAGAAGAACATGAGGGAAAATGAGGGAGGTTGGCTGAATTAGGAGAGGAGAGAGGAAAAGGATGGGCCAATGGGAAGAGGGGAAATGAGGGATTGAGAGAACAGGGATAGGAAGCCCAGTGGGCCAGGTCACAGATGGACCCGCAGACCTGTTAGAAATTTACGAGTTTCGATGCAAATTCTGGCTGTGAGATCCCACATCGCCCAGGGGAGTGGATCATTTATGCCTTATATGTACATGCTCACCTCTATATAGCACAAGACCTTTTGGAAACTTACTAGCTTCGGGTTCCATCGGAACTCCGAAGTTAAGCGAGTTCGGGCGAAAGCATTCCTAGGATGGGTGACCCATTGGGATGTTCTGCTCGAGTGAGTTCCCAAAAACAAAACCGTGAGGGCGTGGTTAGGGCCCAAAGCGGACAATATCATGCTACAGCAGAGTCGAGCCTAGCATATGGTGGAGCCTAGGTCTGGATGTGACAATTTGGTATCAGAGTCAATCCATGGTCAGAAGTGTGCCGAAAAGGACGTCAGGCCCCTAAAGAGGGTGGATTGTGAGATCCCACATCGCCCAGGGAAGTGGATTCTCTATGCCTTATATGTACATGCTCACCTTTATATAGCACGAGGCTTTTTAGGAATTTACTGGCTTCGGGTTCTATCGGAACTCCGAAGTTAAGCGAGTTTGGGCGAGAGCATTGCTAGGATAGGTGACCCACTGGGAAGTTCTACTCGAGTGAGTTCCCAGAAACAAAACCATGAGGGCGTGGTTGGGGCCCAAAGCGGATAATATCATGCTACGACAGAGTTGAGCCAGGGATGCAGTGAAGCCCGGGTCAGGATGTGACACCGACGATCCAAGGCTCGCCACCACCTGGAAATCAATCACCGTCATCCCCTCTTCAGTTTACACCCAAGATTGTTGTGCTTTTGGCCCCGTATCGCGAATAACAGAACTGTCGGTTCTGAGGATGCCACGGCAGAAATCTGCTAATCGCGCGTGAAAGCTACGTCAACCACCACAACCACGAAAACACTCATCTTGAGGCCTGGAACAAAGCCCAATCAATTGTAGGGGCGGCGGAGCACCGGAGGTGACAAATCGAAGCCACCAATTTCTAGGGTTTCCAACTAGTTCGAAGGAAATTAGAGTTTTTCCTGGCCAAATTGGACTTGGCCATAGGTATAAAACTTACTCTACTCATTAAGATCTTCATTCCTATAAAATTTGAGAATTTTTTGAAATAGTTGAATTTTCCGGCGAGTTGGGGCGGCCGACCACCACTTACGGCAGTGCATGGCAACGGCGCGTGGGCCGAGACCCCACCTAACCATCCTAGGCTAATTTGATACCCCGATTCCATAATTGACATCCGTTTAGTGAAATCCTAATGTTTTAATATAGTTACCACGTAGTTGGTAGCCGCTTGGTTATTATATGAATAGACGAATCGACTATTGGATCGGCACCAAAATTTAATACATGATAGTACATAATATTTATGGACATTAGGAACTTACAAATCGGGAATCTGACTTATGGATCTTCCCGAATTGAATTTCTAAAGTTTGTAAAATATAACTTTGACCGCCACTTGAAATTGCGATTGGCGGAGATCCAACAATTAGATCGTAAAGAAGTTTTAGTATGTTGTTCTAGAAGCATAGTGTGGACTTTGGGAAGTCAAGGATCTGAAATCCATGGGTGGATGTCCCAAATTGACTTGTGTAGGGTTGTGGACCCTCCTTAGCATATTTTGAAGCATTGATTCCGAATCCGCCGTCCGTTTTCCGAAGTTCGACAGTTGTAGGATAGTTCCTTTATTAGCCATGTTTTGTACGAAAACATAATTTCATTTGCACGTTATATTTACCTAAATGGTTTCGTTTCTAGGCGAAACAGATCGCAAGGATTCTCGATGCTATGAGATGGGTTAGACTCGGCAACATGATCTGTGAGTGGGTCTTTTCTTTGATATATATATATATATAATGGTTAGTTTCCATATATACATTTACAAGAAATGCCTTATGGTTGAGAAAGTATGAAATAATCATATGGGATGCTCAGGTAAGCTTACTATAAGGAGATGCTTTAATTATATTTATGTTCATAAATAATGTGATGTTGACTAGAGTTATCGAGTCATTGTCGCAAGACTACATTTATATTATTTGTTCATCATATACTGCACCCGGTGTTAGTGCTCGCCTATAACAGGGCTAGTCTTTCATGTGTATGTTCACATCCGCACCGCATGCTCACCTTGGATCCAAGTAGGTGCCATTCCTGTCGTAAAGGTTGCAATAGGCAACTCCGACTCGTATGTGACCACGAATAGTGCCAGTCTTCACGTGATTGTAACACTAGAGCGTATATTATTATTACACCCTGTTTGTACCATACTTGACCAATCCTGAAACTACTGAGCATCAATCAACGTTATACCGTCAAGGATTGATAGGAGCATATTTATGCAACTTACTTAGCTTGTTTCTTGGCATTTATGTTTTTAGTTCGTAGTTATTTTAGTATTTTAAGCTATTTTCGTGTGTTTGTAGGTCCAAAGGGTTAATGTGGCAAAGAAGTGCATTTTGGAGCATTTTTTGGCATGGAATGGATAGCATATGCTTGGAGCAAAAGGAATGGACGAAATTTGAAGTTTGTGCATCATCCTCTCCCTATAAATAACCATTTTAGCACACTCATTTCACCCAACACATTCACTCATTTCACCCAACAAATTCACTCATTACAACCACCCAACACATTCACCTACCACTACATCCACTCATTTCACCCAACACATCCATTCACCTACCACTACATACACTCATTTCACCCAACACATCCACTCATTACAACCACCCAACACATTCACCTACCACTATATCCACTCATTACCACCACCCACTACATCCTCTCCTTAGCCTATAAATACATCCATCCACCCTTCACCATAGGGGGAGAGAAAAAATCCATCCAAAGACACTACATTCACATCTCACAACTCCATTCCTCCATACAAGCAAACCTTAAAACACTCACCAACACCTTGTGCCGTAGCAAAGGAAAGGAAGGAAAGTGCTTGGACGTGCTTGCTGTCCAACTTGGATCGTTTGAGCGTTTAGGTGTTTTCTTTCTTTTGATTCTAATGTTTAAATTCATTTCATTTTGTTTTGTTGTAAATATGAGTGGCTAAACCCCTCTTGGTTAGGGGTGATTTCAAAGCCGTGATTATGTGTGCAATATAATTTGATAAATTCCAATTATGAACTCTTGAATCGTGAATGCAATTGGCTTAACTATTTGATTGATAACTTGTTTGTATTTGTTAATTAAGGGTCGACACTTAATTGGCATGCATAAATTCGTTGCTAGAATATAAGGAAGTTCCACATAATCGTTACAAACTTATATTCACATGTAGTGAAGGTCGCTTATAAACGATCGCGTTAAGTTCAATTCCTAGCATGAGTGACATGATGTCATAGTTGCAAGTGCTTTGTCAATGCTTATGATTTTCATTAAACGTAATGATCTTTGATAGTATCTCTATTATGATGTCATGTAGGGAACTTTTGAAGAATGTTTTGGGTTATCGAATGATGTCATCCAATCCAATAAAACAAGGAAAATCTGAGAGTTAACTAGTGATGTCACGGTTAATTTGGGGCATTGTCGTTCATAATTCAATGAAGTAGTAACTGGAAATCGAGTTATTTGCATACATGTCATGTGTGGAGAAAAAACCTCTAGCTATTCCATCCATCATCTTATTTCTCAAATTTGTTTTACAATCTGTCTAGTTTTTCATACTTGTTTGTTTGTTTCAACTTCATCCAAAACTCAATCCCCCTTTACTTTAGTGTGTCTAATTAGTTAGAATCTGTTTTAATTTGTGTTTTTAAATGTTTTGAGTCAAATAAAAGTCAATTTTCGTCCAAAGTCATTCATAGTGTCTAGTTTAAGTTTATTTAGTTGTTTTAAGCTGTTTTGAGTATTTTAAGTTTGCTTTGAGTCTTGTGAGTCTTGTTAAGTATTTTTAAGTTTAGTTTTATATTTTTGAGTCAGTTTAGAGGTTATTAGCAAGCCCTCTTAATCCCCGGTCCAGAACGATCCCTACTTATACTTATACTACAGTTGTCAAAAGAGGGTTAAATTTGTGTGTTAAGTTAATTTTCGCATCAAGTTTTTGGCGCCGTTGCCGGGGATTAACAACTTTGCTAATCCGTTGTTATTTCTTTTTGTTTATTTTCGTGTCCTTTGTTTTCAGTTACTGACTTTGTTTCTGTTTGTGTTTTTTTTTTTTTTTTTTGGTTTTACTTTTGATATTTGATTTAGTTTTGTTTCCTTGATTTCAGGTACTAGAGAAGTAAGACATGGATTTTGCTACCATTCAAGCTCAATTGGCGGAACTTACTTCTCAATTGTCACAATATGCCGAAAAGACCACAATGCAAAGTGTCCCTACATGTGGTGTGTTTTATGGACAAGGATATCCAACTCAGCAATATTCTCAATTCGCTGCAAATGAAGATGCCTGGGGTTATCAAGGCCATAGTCAATCATGGGACAACATGTTTTCCAACCCTTACAATTCGGATTGGAGAGATTATTCAGATTACATAGAACCTCAACAATTCCAACAAGATGGATATTGGCAGCAATCTAATGAGTTTTATTTAACACATATGCAGCCACCACAGCTTTCCCTACAACAATTCCAATCAAATTCAATTATGTCCACGGATAATGATCAAAATTTTCAATTACTAACCTCTTTGGTGCAGGGGCAGCAAAATCAAAATGAAACAATGCTCAATCAAGCTAAGGAGATGAGCGAATTGAAAAATCAACTTGGAGAGATTATGGAGTTCACGGCACAAATTCAAGAGCAAAGTGAACTCTCCAACTCAACTATTGAAAATTTGAAGGAAGATTTTGAAATCCATGATGCTATCACTTTGGGAAGTGCTATGGAGGTTGGAGGTGAACCCAAGACATCCAAACCAAGCCAAAACATGGATGAACAGCTGCTGCTTGAAGAAGAAGAGAATAACAAGGCCACGACAAGGGAAGAACCACCATTGCCACAACCCCATATGCCATCTATGCTATCCACTACAACCAAGGTAAGCCTAAATTCAATTTGTCCTGACCCCGTTTCACCAAATGTCCTTATTCCTTGCAGGATCATGCAATCCAAGGAAGAAGAAGGTGAGAAAGGCATATTCGAAACCTTTCCAACGAATCAAGAGCAAGAAGTGGATGGGGAATGTCTAGAATTCATCAAAGAAGATACACTTGAGACGAAAATTCCCAAAGAAGTTGGATTTTATGACACAAGACAAGTCATAACTCTCAAAACACCAAATCCGGCCAAGTCCCATATCCCTGCAACCTTTAAAGATATGGTGTTCGTAATTGAGTTTGTGTTGAAGCAAGCAAGTAAGCCATCTTCTCTAACTTTGATTTTATTATATACTAACTTGCTGATTTTGATTATTCAGGCACCTACACTGGAATTTAAACCATTGCCGGATCACGTCAAGTATCACCTTCCATTCAAGCATCAATTCCATGCTATGGGCCCTATCCAAGTTTAGAAGGAAGTTTCGTCCGGCTGGAAGACGTTAAAGCAAACGCTTCTTGGGAGGAAACTCATGTATTCAAATAAGGAAGGTTTTTGAATTGCTCCACAATCAGTTTTGCGTTTCTATAAACCTTCCCTTTTCTGTAGTATTATTTTGCCATGATTGTCATTTTTATTTGTTGCTTGTTTAATTTTTTTTTTGTGTGGGTTTATTTTTTGAAACACTGACAGTTATGCAAGGTATTTTTACATTCATAAAAAAAAGGGAACATTAAGTAGATAAATACAAGAGGGAGCCTTCACAAAGGCTGCTTAGGAGAAATCTCAATAGTCGGCGGAGCCCCAGAAGGAAGAGGCATCGGAGGTTGATCATTTGGAGCTTCATTACGCGGTACAGCCCCAGAAGACGAAGGCAAATGTTGTTGGAACAAACCCACAAACCTCTGATGATCAGATTCCTGCATCTGGTCAATCTTCCTCTTCATGTTTGTAGTATAGTTATGTGCGAGCCTGTTCAACTGTTTATTCTCATGCTTAAGCCCTCTAATCTCGTGTTTGAGACTCATCACTTCAGCCGCCAATGATTCAACTTGACAGGTTCGGGCAAATAGTCGTTGGGCCATATTAGACACGGAACCTGCACACTACACACTGAAAGCCAGAGAATCCTTAACAGCCAACTCATCAGACCGTTTGGCAAGTAGTCTGTTATCTTTGGGAGTGACAAGGTTCCTGGCCACCACCGCAGTTGTCATGTCATTTTTCATCACCGAATCCCCAACGGTAAGGGGACCAGTAGGGGATATGAAGGATGGGCGCCATATGTTGTCTGGAGAAGGCGAGACTGCCTCTTCACCAAGGTTCAAGTCAAAACGACGGTCGGAGGGGCCAAACATTTTCAAAGGTGTTAAAGAAAGAAAAGGTCGGACAAGTCAAGATCGTAGAAGTGCAAGAAGGGAGTTTCTACAGGCGGAAATTCAAGTGTACTTTGAACGTCCTGCGTACCTCTATAAAAATCAGCACTCGATGGGATTTTAGAGATCGAAGAGGCGAGCTTAGAAATCAAAGAGGCCAACTCAAAAATCAAAGAGGCGCTAGCTTTCTCAAAAGCTGGGCTTGCTCAGAAACCACGGCCAATCTTCTTTTCCAGATTTGTCCGCACTTGTCACATGTAACCTCTGCACTCGACAGGATAGAGGCCGAAGAGGCAAGCTCAGAAATCGAAGAAGCATATGCTTTTCCAGACGTGTCAGCATCTGTCACATGCAGAGTCAGCTTTGCAGAAATCACGGCCAGTTTGTCGAAGCGTCGAGTCTAGATATCGAAGAAGCATCTGCTTTTCTAGACATGTCAGCATCTGTCACATGTAGAGTCAGCTTTGCGGAAATCATGGGCAGTTTGTCGAAGCGCTTTTCCAGACGTGTCAACATCTGTCACATGCAGAGTCAGTTTTGCAAAAATCACAGGCAGTTTGTTGAAGTGCTGATTCCAGATATCGAAGAGGCACTTGTTTTTCCAGACGTGCCAGTGCCTGTCACATGCACACTCAGCCTTGGAGAAATTACGGGCAATCTGTCGAAGATCTCTTGTGAAGTAGAAAGCACGTGAAGTTTACTATTAAATCATCCAACGGTTGCTGACAAAAGTGAAATAATAGTACCGGTTATTAATTCCTATAAATGTCACCTTTCACCCTCCATTGCAAGGTAAACATACATAACCTTTCTTCTTCTCCGAGAATGCCTTTCCAACAAACCCTTTCGAGTCACTCAGTGTTCCTTATTCCTTGGGGTACCACTGCAAACAACTCATCCAAAGCAAAAGTATTTCATATCATGAAGGTTGAAAGCAAAAGTATCTCATATCATGCTTTCTCCCTATCCTTTTCCTTGTCGTTGTTTTAGGACAAGGAGAAAGAGAGCAATCAGCCAGCATTTGGTATCAATCTTCCGATCTGGAACCGACTGCCTGGAACCCCTTCCTGATTGCTTACCTAACCTTGCTTTCGAGTACTCATCTTCATCATTTTATGCTTCCTCTTCGTCTACCACATCTGCCTGTGGAACAGATAAGGGAAGTGAAAATGATACCTCGAAACATGTGGAGACAATTTACCAATTCATCCTCAGCTAGGGACAAGGAGAAAGAAAGCAAGAGGTGGGCACTTGGAAAGATTGAAGAAAGAAACAGGTCAACACCTCTACCTCGTGTCTGTCTGCCGTGTAGAAGAAACAAGCAGAGAAGAATGCAGACTGCACAATCAAATCAACCCAGCAGAAGGAGTCTGATTTGAAACCAAGGAACTCTCGCTCAGAATTCCGAACCAATTCGAGATCAAAGCTGTGGAAAGATAACAAGATCATCTATCTCCAAAACCAGATTTGCGTTCTTAAACTCTACTCTGTCTGGTTTTTACTTTGCCATACTTGTCATGTTTATTCGTTGTTTGTTTGATTGTTTGCTTGTGTTTGTGTGAGTTTATGCTTGAAACATTGAGGACAATGTTCGATTTAAGTGTGGGGGGTAACCAAGTTGTTTTGCATGAAATTCGTGGGAGTTTATCACCCATTACTTCTAGTGTTGTTCCTTGCTGTTTTTAAGTGTTTTTATGCTGTTTTGGAGTGTTAGTGTGTTTTGACATAAAAATCCGAAAATCTCATAAAAATTTGAAAAATTGTTTTGAAAAACCCAAAAAGAGTTGTTTTTGTGGGTTTGTTTGTGTCTTAGGGTATCTTCCAACACAATGATGAGGATTTGGTTTTTAATTACATGACTGTTAAAGAGAGTTATAAACATGGATGAAAATTTGATTTACTCTTTGGTGTATGCTTGATTGTGGTTATAATTTATGAATTCACATGCAATCATAAAGGAAAAATCAGTTTTTGTAACATGCTTGAAAGAAGGAACTCAAATGAACGGTACAACCTTGTGAGACTTGAGCCTAAACGTTTATTTGGAGAGTTAATAATATGTGCATCATTATTTTCTAAAGTCGTTGCATGATCTCATTATTCTTTGCTTGGTTGCTACTTAAAAGGCGTTTCATCATTTATTTCTAAATGCTAGAACTCATGCATATTTCATTCAAAGCATGCTATTGATTTGCATAACACATATTCAAGATGAAGTTGTGTAGTAACCACCAAAGCCAAATTGTCGTGCCCCTATTTCATTATGTGTTTAAGTTAACCCCATTGAGCCTTGTTAAGCCTATGTTCTTTGTTAACCCACACTATCCTTACCTAGCCTAGTGTTAGGACCATCCGTACCCTTGTTCTTGAAGCATAGTAAAGCATGACTTAAAATGAACTCTTTTTTTATCAATGTATTGCAGAAAGCAAGTGTGGGGGAATTGATTCTTGTGTGTGCCAAAGTTTTTAATAAGGCACGGGTAGGAAAAAAAATTGAAAAAAAAAAAGTATGAAAAAGAGCTCTATAGTGTTGTTTGTTAAAGAAATGGTTCAAAACATTGAATTCGACCCTAAGTGTTGCATGAATCTTCCCGTTGTATTTAAAAGTTAATTATGCATTCTAAAGTGATTTCCAAGTGTCTATTTCATTGCTTTGCTTGCTATTGCTTTAAGAACGTTTGTTATTGCTATACTTTCTTTATTAGCCATTACCCCCAAGCCCTGTTACAACCCTTGACTTCAATCTTGAGTGTTGTGTGTTTCAATTTGTGGAGTTCGAAATTGGTATGAGCATATGGTGTCACTGGTTCTCGCATCTAAGTAGTAGCATTCCATTCATGAGATCATATCTAAACATGCTTAATAACTCCAGAAAATTGTTTTCTTTGTTATAACATATGTGAGTCCTAGTCTTTCATGTTTACATCAAGCTTCTCACATATAACTAGTATAGGGTGTGTAGTCAGAAAATGTGTGAAAATAGAGAGTATCTTGTAAGGAATTGAGCAAATTCTCTAAGGCATGTTACTACATTCAAAACATCTTTTTAATTGGTTAATTGTGAACTAGTAAGTGGTGACTGTGATTAAGTATGTGCTCAAGTGTGAAGATGACCAAAATATGTGGGAATGATAATTTTTAACATGTCATGTTTCATTAAAAATCCATGAAGTAATTGTTGAAAGGTCTAGGTTGTGTTTTGTTTTGTTTTGCTCGAGGATTAGCAAAAGCTAAGTGTGGGGGAATTTGATAGGAGCATATTTATGCGACTTAAGTAGCTTGTTTCTTGGCATTTATGTTTTTAGTTCGTAGTTATTTTAGTATTTTAAGCTATTTTCGTGTGTTTGTAGGTCCAAAAGGTTAATGTGGCAAAGAAGTGCATTTTGGAGCATTTTTTGACATGGAATGGATAACATATGCTTGGAGCAAAAGGAATGGACGAAATTTGAAGTTTGTGCATCATCCTCTCCTTATAAATAATCATTTTAGCACACTCATTTCACCCAACACATTCACTCATTTCACCCAACACATCCACTCATTACAACCACCCAACACATTCACCTACCACTACATCCACTCATTTCACCCAACACATCCATTCACCTACCACTACATCCACTCATTTCACCCAACACATCCACTCATTACAACCACCCAACACATTCACCTACCACTACATCCACTCATTACCACCACCTATTACATCCTCTCCTTAGCCTATAAATACATCCATCCACCCTTCACCATAAGGGGAGAGAAAAAATTCATCCAAAGACACTACATTCACATCTCACAACTCCATTCCTCCATACAAACAAACCTTCAAATACTCACCAACACCTTGTGCCCTAGCAAAGGAAGGGAAGGAAAATGCTTGGACGTGCTTGCTGTCCAACTTGGATCGTTTGAGCGTTTAGGTGTTTTCTTTCTTTTGTTTCTAATGTTTAAATTCATTTCATTTTGTTTTGTTGTAAATATGAGTGGCTAAACCCCTCTTGGCTAGGGGTGATTTCAAAGCCATGATTATGTATGCAATATAATTTGATAAATTCCAATTATGAACTCTTGAATCGTGAATGCAATTGACTTAACTATTTGATTAATAACTTGTTTGTATTTGTTAATTAAGGGTCGACACTTAATTGGCATGCATAAATTCGTTGCTAGAATATAAAGAAGTTTCACATAATCGTTACAAACTTATATTCACATGTAGTGAAGGTCGTTTATAAACGATCGTGTTAAGTTCAATTCCTAGCATGAGTGACTTGATGTCATAGTTGCAAGTGCTATGTCAATGCTTATGATTTTCATTAAACGTAATGATCTTTGATAGTATCTCTATTATGATGTCATGTAGAGAACTTTTGAAGAATGTTTTGGGTTGTCGAATCATATCATCCAATCCAATAAAACAAGGAAAATCTGAGAGTTAACTAGTGATGTCACGGTTAATTTGGGGCATTGTCGTTCATAATTCAATGAAGTAGTAACTGGAAATCGAGTTATTTGCATACATGTCATGTGTGGAGAAAAAGCCTCTAACTATTCCATCCATCATCTTATTTCTCAAATTTGTTTTACAATCTATCTAGTTTTTCATACTTGTTTGTTTGTTTGTTTCAACTTCATCCAAAACTCAATCCCCCTTTACTTTAGTGTGTCTAATTAGTTAGAATCTGTTTTAATTTGTGTTTTTAAATGTTTTTATTCAAGTAAAAGTCAATTTTCGTCCAAAGTCATTCCTAGTGTCTAGTTTAAGTTTATTTAGTTGTTTTAAGTTGTTTTGAGTATTTTAAGTTTGCTTTGAGTCTTGTGAGTCTTGTTAAGTATTTTTAAGTCAGTTTAGAGGTTATTACCAAGCCCTCATAATCCCCGGTCCAGAACGATCCCTACTTATACTTATACTACAGTTGTCAAAATAGGGTTAAATTTGTGTGTTAAGTTAATTTTCGCATCAATGACCCAGAAGAGTTTCCCTCCAACCAGGAGGCCAATCACAACGCAACACGTGTTGACATCAGAAGCCAATCATAGCGCGACACATGTCAACATCAGAAACCAATCACAACACGACACGTGTCAATGTCATAATGAAACTAGAAACTCTCTTCTATAAATAGAGATCATTCTCTCACAATATTTCCTAATGTCATTTGAACTAAATCACTCACTAGTACTCACAAAAGGAGAGCTTGAACCTATGTACTTATGTGAACCTATGTACTTATATAAACCCTTCACAATTAATGAGAACTCCTCTACTCCGTGGACGTAGCCAATCTGGGTAAACCACGTATATCTTGTGTTTCCTTCCCTGTCTCTATCCATTTACATACTTATCCACACTAGTGACCGAAGCAATCTAGCGAAGGTCACAAACTTGACATTTTCTGTTGTACCAAAGTTCTCACTGATTTTGTGCATCAACACACCCAATCATGTTTATGTTAGAATACCTCTACATGAATTCGTGTGTCAGCATGTGTTGATAAGCACCTAATATGATATGTTGCTTATGTGAGATTTTGTGATTATGGATGTCATGCTTTTATTTACGAGATATTGTGCCGTAATGAATTCTTGAGATTTTGCAAGCTACGGTAAGTATTTTTATATTATACGTAGTAAGTATATTTTGGAAACTATACTTGTTTTACGGCGAGGGATTATAATGTTTTTATAAAGGTTTTTATAAAACTTTATTTTCAGACCCACTCACCCTTGTTTTTCGCCCTTCCAGGTTTTAGTAGATGAGCTTCCATATCGACGAGGATTCTTGGCAAATCTTGGTGTAGACGATTACCTTCGATGGTATAATTCTCACCTTATCTTAATGTATTGTACTGTACTTATGCTCTGACATCACATGTGAAATGGGTTCATTCTCGCTCACAGCGCATTCTTATACTTAGGTACTTTTAGGTTTAAATTTACTCACATTTTCCACATCACTACACTTTATGGCTTTGTCACCTTCCAGGTGTCGGCCATCACAGCTCGATTCGGAGTTTGAGTGGACATTCTGGGTCGGTGTGTGTCACAAGTAAGGCTAGGAGGCTACGATCCATCGACATATCAATGAGTGGGCATTTGTTTTCGTGTATATATAAAAACTTTAAGTTTCCACAAATGCTTTTGGATTGATTTATGCCTATCATGCCATGTTTTATTTAATTTTAGAAATGTTATTACGTGGTTAAGATTTATATACTGTCATGGCATGTTCGTATGCATTTTACCTGCTCATCATACATTGTTGCACCTGGTGTCAGTGCTGGCGCAGGGCCAGGGCCAGTGTTTCAAGTGTATGTTCACATCCGCACCGCATGCTCGCCTTGGATCCAAGTAGGTACCAGTCCTGTTGTATAGGTTGCAATAAGCAACTCCGACTAGTATGCGACTGTGAATAGTGCCAATCTTCATGTGATTGTAGCACTAGAGCGTATATTATGATTACACCCAGTCATGTTCATGTTAGAAATCCTCTGCATGAACTCGTGTGTTAGCATAGATTGATGAGCACCTGATTTTATTATGCTATTGTTGAGATATTATGATTTAGCGTATTTCTAGATTTATTCTTGACTTACAGTTGTTTTCATACTTATACGTAATATGATTTTCTGTAAACTATACATGTTTTATGACGAGGGGTTAGTATGTTCATAAAATAAATGTGTTTTATAAAACTTTGTTTTTGCCCATTCACCTTTCTGTTTTTCGCCCCTCCAGGTCCAAGTTAGCTGGATTATTCTGTGGCGTATGAGGAATATCTGGCGGTTCTGACATATTCATAAATAATATAGGGACTTTTCATGTTATGTAATAAGTACTTAACTAGTTTCGACTGCACTACTTATGCGATCTATGCTCTGAACATTTGTGCTTTATGGGTTCTTCCCATTACTATGCACTTTTTACTTTAGTTTAAATTTATCAATATTTTTATGCTTCACTTCCCTTTTTGGTTACGTCACCTTCGGGTGAAGACCAACATGCCTCGACTCCAGTCGGGGTGTGTCATAGGATGTGATAAGTAATGTGTACAACAACAGAAAAATTTATACCACTAAGTGAGATTAGTAGTGTGAATCCTAAAACGTCACTACGCTCGGTTTTGAACCAAGTTTATAAGTGATGCATACATGTTGCTAATTATTGAGTTTATCTCATTAGATGTTGATTGTATGTATGAAAACCACATTAAGTTATACACAAATGCAGTAAAAAAATGTTGTATTTCTAGCACTAGCATTACTCGTTAGAATTGTTAGATATTCAGAGAGACAAGTCACTGGTGCATTCCTAACCATACAAATATTGTTCCAACCTACTCACATATTACTAGGTGTAGAGTTTTATGACAAAATGTATCGATGTTATTAAGAGTGGATCTCAATTCCTTTATGTAGGACTTTTATTCAACATGGTTTGCTCACTTGGACCACCACATAATACACACAGTGGGCCACACTGGCAACTAAACCCATATCGGACATTAAGCACGGAAGCATAATGTTACATTAAACTCATGGGAACGTGCACTCACTACAAATCACATTGATATTGTTCCAACTTAATAACATATTACTAGATATTGAGTTTTATCACAAAATACATTAATGTTATTAGGAGAGGAACCATACACTGTACTTTATTTTTTCAAAATTTTAATGTGAGGTTTTATATTTAACAAATGTAACATATTATGATATTAATCATACCACACAATATGGTTTATTGCAATAATATAATCGAACAAATGTGATAAATATTGGGAGCTGATTTTCACACACATTTTATAGCTTTTCCCACACCCCTCTTTGTTCTAGGACATCAGATTGAATAAATCAAACGAAAATAACGAACATGATTAGCCAAGATGTGTAGGAAGCTAAAAAAGGTGTGTGTTTATCATTTCCCTAAATATTCTAGCATTATTTTGATTACAAAAGCTAAAACAAGGAAGCTGGTAATCATTTATTAATTGAAGAAATTTTTGATTCAACATGCAATGAAATCAAACCAACCACAAATGACTAATTTTTTATTAATTATGAAATTTTGATTCAACACGTTGTTGATTTAGTTGGTCCGCCAAGGATTAATTTGGGAACGTCCCATTCCCGATAATTAGGACCGTCGGACGTCGGGTCACCGGATAAGGGTAGGTCGGTGGAGGAGCTTACGTGGGCCAGCTCGTGTGTGTATCGTCAACACCACGATGTAAGCTGCTGCGTCAGCAGTGGACAGAGCGGGACCCACCGTAGCTTAAGAAAAGTAAAGCAGAATGGATGTGTATTTGTATGAGTAGACTGGAGGGGTGTTGAAGTGAAAATGATAATTTTCAGATCTCTTCTACTAAATTCATCTAATAAATTAATTTGGGCTATTGAAATTTGATCTAAATACTACAAATAATGGGTCCCTTTAAAATTTATAATAACTTTAGCCGTTGAATTAAATTTCAAAAGTCCAGATTAGGTGATTGGGTGGATTTGGTGAAAGGAATCCGGAGACGATCATTTTCCATGTTGAAGGCCATACAAACTGGATGACATTGATCAATGGTCAGCACAGCCCGGTACTATGTGCATGAAATCGATTTACTGTCAAGTGATGTTTTGGGTTAAAAAAAATACAATATTTGCGTTAAGAAACTTACACATATTATTATTTATATAGATGGACTAATATATAGCCTCTATGAAAGAAATTCTCTCCGGATCTCTCTCTTCAAAGCTCACGGATCAAATGATTTAGACTTTAAAATTTTGATCAAACGGCTAAAAATAGATAAATTAGTAAAACCTTTTAAAATCTATAATAATTTTAAACGTTAAATCAAATTTTTAAAAATACGGATCACTTGATCGGTAGGTTTTGAATGGAGAGATTCAGAAAATATCTCTTTCTACATGGTTGAGACGAGAACTTTTATACGTCATCCATGATTGGTGAATGTTCAAAGGCCTTAAGATGGTAGTTGATTCACGTGGTTGATGGTGAAAGCTATTTGCCAGTCAGTCTTTTTGCCTATAAAGAAACGACAACCCAAAAAGAAGGAATTTTATAAGGGGACGGAAAGTTGGAGACGTCAATGCATGCTTGGTTATCCATCCAGTCAACATATGTTGTCCTCATTTTTGCCACTCAAATCAAACTCCAATATTCAACATTTGCAATTGAGTAATGTTAGAGATACTAAATTTGTTAATAAAATTTTAAAAACTAAAGAACATAAAAATTGATGATTAGTTTATTACTTACACGTTGATAAACATGTTTATTCTTATTGATGACATATAATTTAGTTTGCAAATTTAATCTCCAAATTTGGTCTCCTTAGCATTACCCTTTGTAATTGCATTCCCTTGCTGTGCCACAATAATGTAATTGTAGCATACGTTGTGTTTGTTGTCGAAAACAACTCGGCCTTGGAGGATTTCCAGCCATGTTAAATTGACGTGATTAGATTCACTATGTTAAATTCACGTGATTGGAGTTAAATACGACCAAAAACATACTTTCACTTATTTTTGGGTCGCCAAAGCTTAACAGTTATGGTTGACACCATGTCGATTATGAGTCCAAGCCTAAATTTCTGCCGCAAATGTCACTGGGTCACCTTTATTTTAATTTTTTGTGCTTGGCAATTGCGCCACACATGCCCGCCTAAGAGAGTGGCGCGACAGAAACTGACGCTTGGGGCTTGCCACAACGGTTGGCTTGGCTTCCAAGGGCTACTTCAATAGCCACTAGCCACGTGACCATATCTCAGACGTCCGTTTCAAATTCTCACTTTGTTCAAATTCTCGGATGTCCGTAATACAATTTTTTTTAAATCCAAAAAATATCAGAAAAACAAAAAAAATTCGGTTACTTGTAAATCTAAACAAGATTTTTGATAGATATGGACACATGGCATCATAGTCACCTATCTAAATTAATCTCATGCGTTCAATAATACTAAATAATTTGAATTATCCATTAAAAATAAATTGTAAATAGTAATAGCAATGTAAGTTACTATTTACAATAGTAAATAGTAATAGCAATGTAAGTTACTATTTACAATAGGTGAAGATTGAACCAAATTTGGTGGGACCTATGCAAATTCCACACAAATTTTGAAATCCAACTCCAAATTTTGGAGGAATTGGATTCCCTACAATTTGATTGGAATTGAGTTTCGGATTATTGGAGAATCTAAACGGATTTTCCCTCCTCATTATACCCTTATGTATTTCTAAATTCAAATATTACCCTTCGCATTACCCAACACTAAATTCTGTTGTCTCAGCTTAAAAAAAAAGAATTAAACATTTTTTCACAAAGTTAATTAAAATAAAATAAAGTTTTACCAAAAAAAAAAACAATAAAATAGATAATTAGAATAAGGGCATTTAGTAATCACATTAATTTTCATTCCGATTTATATGAATTGGTAAACAACTTATATAGCTTAGTACTATTTCTACTCCGATTCTTGAAATTTTAGTATACAGTTTCAACAAGAATCTGATTCTGATTCCATCATATTCCAACTCCTCAATTCAATTCCTTTCTTTCTGATTATGGATTAGTAAATGAGCTATAAGTATCAACACCACACTTGGATCATCTCTCAGGTCCCTAGATTCACACTATATAAATAGGGAATGGTTCAAGATATAAATATCCAAGTTCGATTTGGATTTGCTTGAGATTACTTATGTTGGAAACACTTCTAATAACATATACTTTTTTTTTTGGTGCAACGATACTTAAACGCTCATGTTAAAAGTATTTTCATAAGAAACACGTTTAAGTTTTTGTTAGAAACCTAAGTACTTAAAAAAAAAAAAAAAAGAATAGCCCGACCAAAATATAGAAAAAAAAGAAAAAGAAATTGGATCAACTGGCCCATTAAGACATCCGGCCCATTAAGACTCCATTTTAGTACCGCGTCGCCGATACCCCTTACCAAACAGCAACACAATTCCGCCGCTTCTCTCTCAGAGCGGAAACCAAAAGCAAAACCCTATTCTTCTTTTTGTTTTTTTTTTTGTTTTTTTAACTTAAATCTTTTTTTTTAAAACAAAAATCCCCAAAAGAAAATAAAATGCCAACAAATCACTCTTCGAAATCTCTCTCGCTCTTTCTCTTTTAATTCATAAAAGCACAATTCGGTTCAAAAAATTTATAAAACCAATTAAAATACAAAACCCGATTTCGCGCTCTTATGGCAGCTGCTCCTTCGCCCTCGCCTGCCCTAAGCAACTCCAGCTCCGGCGCCACTCGCCCAACCACCACCGCCGCAGCCGACGCGCCTACAGTCGCACCCTTACACCCGGTGCACCGTACTGGCACGCCGCCCAAGACCCTTCGCGGCCTTAACAAGCCTAAGTGTAAGCAGTGCGGCAATGTCGCGCGCTCCAGGTAATTCATTTGAGGGAAATTGAATTCCTTGTTTAATTTTCCTTTCCGGTTGTATTAATTTGCGTTCTGACAATTAGGTTTGGGAGACCTAAGAGGATTATGTCATTTTTGTTTTTTAATCAAAAATTGCCTTGTTTGTTTTTTGCGGTTTTGGTAATTAATTTGAGGGAATTGATTTCATTGGGCTAAACAGTGATGTTGTTTATGGTCTTAAAAACAAGTAATTTGCTGTGAAATGCATGGATTTAACTATGCCTAATGGTAGATAGTAGAAGCTGGATGACGAGATCTTGGTGGACTTGTTGCAATTCTGTTTCTCTGCCTCGATTTGATGGTATTTTCTGGTAAAATTATGATGTGATTCCAGTGAGTGGGGGCTTTACATTGGTGAAGCCGTTCGGTGTCAAAATGACTCCTCTCGCTGTTCAGATGGTATAAAATTCAAGACAGAATGCCTCTGAATCAATTTTAGAATTTGGCGCAAAACTATAATATAGGAATTTGATATAGCCGGTGCTGTATGCTTTTGTATGAATTAAGTTATGCCGTGACCAATGATTAGGAACTTCTTGTTAATATTTGAATGTATTCAGCAAGTACAGTAGTTATTTTTGGACAAGATTAGGTTTTTTTTAAATTTTTTTTACCATAATGCATTCCCTATACAGATTGGAGAAATGGCTACCCCGATCTTTTCTAGATGTATTTCGAACTTAGTTCCATCTCCTATGTGATATAGACTAAAACTAAGAGTTTTGAAGAAAAGTAAAAAGAAATTAGGAGAACTCGAGAAAGAGAGGGAGGAAAGATGGAAGGAGAAAGTTGCTCTCCATGGCGGGTGATGACTGCTGCAGAGAAGAGGAAAAGATGAAGGTGAAGTGTTTAAACAGCTGCCACGACAAAGTAGGAATTGAGTTAAAAGTTGGATGTGATTCTGGCTGCCAGAAAATACGAATAGGCTGCCACATGTTCTTATACTATCATTAATTGATTCCCACTAACCGACATTCCATCCCAATTAGCATTCTACAATTATAGAACATATTTAAATCACCAATTAAAAGCCAGATAACCTTGCAGATGCCGCAGTGGTGGAAAGCAATCATGCCTATGCACTCTAGTGTGGGTTCGACCCCCTGCAATCCCCCTCCCTCCTAACAACTAACAATTTAACCCAATAACGGACTCTATAAATATAAGACATAAAGTTGATGTAATATACCAACCAGGTATACCATATACCCCTAACTGACTCTGTACCAAAGAAGCTAGTATACCCCTTAAGTAATCTCGTTCCATGTATCGACAAGACCCACTACCTAGGTAACATTAGTAAGTATTCTTTCCTTGGTAAATTATTGGTCTAGCTTCTCCATAGTGTATTAGGATTTTACATTGATGTGCAAGCCTTTATGTGATATACTCAACTACTCATTAATTAACATTCTTCGAAGTTTTGAAGTTTGTGGTGAGACTCCTAGAATGGCGTTAATGAGACTTTAAAGTTGACATTCTTCTTCATTTTCAGTTTCAAATTTCTGATTTTCAGCCACTCCTTAACCCCATTCAAGTACCATTTGACCCTAAACATGCAGTTTAGGAGCTTAGGATAATCCATTTTTGTTACCATCTAAACAAAGAAAGAGTGAAATTACTGTTTGACGGTTTTGTTCACAGATCTCACTAAGGCACATCCAAATATAGTTTTCCATGTTAATTTCAATTATTGATCCTTCCCCTTCCAGCCCAATAAGAGATAAGCCTTAATGCGCTGACTTTCTTGATATTCTAGACAAAGGTGGAGGAATTTTCTTTTTCTTCATACAAGATGTGCTATGTTATTAGTATGTTTTTACCAAATGCAATATAGTCTCTATTATGTAGAAAATATGTTATGTTTGTATTACTACATTTAGAATAATATTCCTTCTTTCTGTTTCATGTTATTGAGCTGCTTCGAATGTGCAGGTGTCCATACGAGTCATGCAAGAGTTGCTGCTCAAAAGCTCAAAATCCATGTCATATTCATGGTATGTCTGTTCAAGTCTATACTTTATCAAAACATCCTTGAAGTATGTGGCTATTTTGAAGACCATATAATTATATTCAGTTTTCTTTTCTTTTGTGGAGGGTTGGTTGTGCTTTTGCATTTTGTGAAGTTTAGATGTCAACTAATGGAAAATTCATTGTGGTGATGCTTTTTTACAATTGGCATTTCCAAGATTTATCTTCTACAATTGTCATTTCAAGCTTCGGGACAAAATCTTGTATTGCTTGCTTTTGTTTGTATGGTTTCCAACACCACTTAAAAGAGTATAAATTTCATGTGGAAAAGAGTGATGATAACAACTGCAGTTTATTGAGGGGTCTGAGAAATTCTAGGTATCTTATGTAGTCATGGCTTTCGGCTTTATGCATGGTGATCGCTGATGGCTTTGAGCAACTACTTTGATGAGCGGCAATGAGGGAAAATTGATAGTTTCCTCTGTAGATATATATATATTTTTTTTTTTTCCTAAAGTGCCAATTCCACTAAACATCCCTTTTTCCTAAATGGAGAAGGGCCGGATACCTTTATGGTTCTTGTACGGATGCGTGCATGTTCCACCACCCATGACATCACTTATGCAGAGGACTGAGTAAGCTATATGCGGCAATGTTGGAATCTCAAAGTGGAGTCAAAGGAATAATGATGGCAGCTTAGTGTCTTTGAGCTGCTGGAAGCTTCATGAATAGTCTCAGAAACACTACATTCCTAGCCCTAAGATATTCGGGTGTGTTGGATGAATATCCATATTTGATATGTTGCACAAATTAAAGATGGCAGGGCATCTAGTTAAATGTGATTTTGGTATAGGTTTCGCATGCTAGTGGGTAACTATTTATGCTTAGAGGCATGAAGTGGCATTCCGTGCCATCAGTGGATAAGATGGTTATGTAAAATTTTGATCATAGTTGCTTACCTAGGCGACATGCCTATTAACTTGTGCGTGTCAGAACCAAGTGCTCACTTACACGACACAGGAGACAACAATGGTGTCTTGATAAGGGTAGGATGTGGCATGTCTTTGAATGATTTCTTGGGTTATGTGTTACTTATGATAGGTCGGTTCATGTTTGGGTTTGGGAATTCTCACCTATCCATTTGGATTGGTCTGCCATTTTAGATTAAGTGGGACTGTTTTCGTTGGTTTACAGTTGAGTTTGCTTTTCAATTGTATTTTAGGTGTTTGAACCTGATGGACTGCATGTCGATCATTGTTCTTTTTTGTTTCTGATAAAAAGTTCGGTCATCAATTTTGTCCTTCTTTTATTACTGTTTTTAGGCTTTTTGGCCAAAATGATCCCTGAGATTTGCATAACACATATAAATGGTCCTTGACATTGTCCACCATCCATTATTTTGGTCATTCCGTAAAAAACTCCGTTAAGTGTCCCGAAGCTTTTGGTCGGAAGTTTGGGCAATTTTCAGAGCTTCGTAACTCAATCGTTTCTTAACCAAATTCGACCCATAATATATCAAAATGAAGATAGGAAAGTGTAGAACAAGATTATACCTATTTGGAAGCCCAATGGTTGCCGGAGATGGCTGGAAAATTGCCTGAAAGGTGACTGGTCCGTGGGAAAACTGGAAAACTCACCGGAAATTGAGTAAACTTCAAACGTTCATAATTTCTTCAATACTCAACAAAATCGATTGATTCAAAAACAAAAATCATACTTCTAGATGAGACGAAGAGAATGGTACCTTTCTCGATGGCTAACTTGTCGTGGTTTGGCCGGAAAATGGCTCGAAAGTGGCTGTATTGGTCTCCAGTTAGCCACTTTCGAGCCGTTTTCCGGCCAAACCATGACGAATTAGCCATTGAGAAAGGTACCATTCTCTTCGTCTTATCGAGAAGTATGATTTTCGTTTTTGAATCACTCGATTTTGTTGAGTATTGAAGAAGTTATGAACGTTTAAGTTAACCCAGTTTCCGGCGAGTTTTCCAGCGGACCAGTCACCTTTCAGGCTCTCCGGCAACCATTGGGCTTCCAAATAGGTATAACCTTGTTCTCCACTTTCCTATCTTCATTTTGATATATTATGAGTTGAATTTGGTTAAGAAACGATTGAGTTACGAAGCTTTGAAAATTGCCCAAACTTCCGGCTAAGAGCTCCGGGACACTTAACGGAGTTTTTAACGGAATGAGCAAAATAATGGATGGTGGACAATCTCAAGGACCATTTCTATTGATTTTCAATCTCAGGGACCAAAGTGATGTGTTAGGCAAATCTCAGGGACCATTTTGGCTAAAAAGCCTTGTTTTTAAGATATAACTATTAACCAAGCATTCAAACCTAGTTTTTTTTCATTCTCAAATATTTCAAGAGATCTGCATTGAGCATCATTTTATGGTTTTGATTTCTATGGATAGGCCTAGTGGTTCCAAAGCTCTTATTTAAGGAGAATTTTTTGGTCTTTTAAAAAAATTTCTGTTTCGATTTTTCATCCTTGCATGTTTGTTTCTGGCTTCTCCTTAATATATATGTATTGTCTCTGCAGTTTTGAAAACAAATGCAACTTTTCCAGACAAGGCACAAACCTCAAACTCTCCTCTATTTGACCATCAGTCAACCGAGGCATCACCATCAGGGTGAGTTCAAAACATCAGCAGCTCATTTAACATCTGTTTATATCTTATAATTCTTGTCTACACTTGCACTGTCTCTAAGATTCCTGTCGTTAAATTGTTTTCCTACAAAACTCCATTGCTCTTCTACCATTTATATAGTAATTTGTCATATTTTTCGAAGTTTAAATTGTTGACAGCAAAGCCAAGTTTATTGTCTAATTCACTATGACCTAACTTGAGAATGGATTTGTCAAAATTGCTGATTTTAATCGAGTCGAATCTTCCTATGGAAGGTAATTGGCTCAAGATTTGCACTGGTTTCTAGCTTGTTCTATAGTCATAACTTTGATGGTTTTATTCCCTAACCTTAACAGTTGGCTTTCTAAGCTTCCCATGTTTCAATTGTTTATATTTTTTCTTGTTTGCCTTGGCTGCCATGGGAACTTCATTCAGGAAAGGTCTTCAAAGCGAGAACTGTTTTCGTTCTGGGTGTAGATTTTCTTAAATTGTTGGCTGTATTTCAGGAATTCCCATAGAGTTGCATCATTCCGGCAACTTTCGAACAATTTTGCTCAATTCAATAATCTGCATATTCCGCTTCGTTCTAAGAAGCCTTTGACCAGAAAGGTGCATGTCCTTGGTACTATCTATTTGTTCTTGTACAGTGAGAATGACCTGTTCTAACTATAAAATATTAATTTCAGGATGCTGTGGCTATTAATGAATGGAGATTTTCCAAGTTAAAGGAATACAAGGAAAGAAACATTGAAGTGGAAAATGAAGCTTTCGATCGATACATGCAGAACGTCACCCTATTAGAGGAAGTGTTTTCTGTGAAATCTATTACGGAGGAGTCAATTGGGGATGGATCATCCATATCAAACTATGATACTACTAGTACTATGGAAGATGAAACTGAAGCTATGGTGTCAGGACTGAAGTTGAAGTTGAGATCAAATCCAATGAGAACCAATAACTTCCGAAAGAGGATACAGCAAGTTGTTGATGAGGGACTAAAGAAGCTTCAGAAACGCGAGTTTGATGACGGGGGCAAGAAATCAAGTGGACCAAATGGATTGGATAAAGGGCCCCAAAAAGAAGAAACATGGTGGGCTGAAAGGGCTTCTGCTTTAGGTGATCTCATTGATAAGCTGAACAAAGCCCGAAACGAGGAGGATCTGAAGGCGTGCTTGGAGTTGAAATCTCAGCTCTTCAGTGAACACAAATTGACTAGTAGATCAGAATCTGAGGACGCTGACATAACGAAGAAACAGACTGCAAAGAATGATCCGGACCCCCGAAAGGAGTGGAATTGTTTGTTTCCTAAAGTGATTAGCACTACCGAAATTGATCAAGAAACTCTGAAAAGTGTGGATGCTCACTTCTCTACCCTTGAGCAGATAGAAGGTTTGTGATGAAAGAGATTTAGAGGTAAGAATGCAGTCGAATTTGTAGTTTTAGTTAATTTTAGAGTGTCATAGGTTTGAGAGAGGTGTCGTAGCTTAGTGTAATTTCATCCTTGAGTTGCTCTTCTGGTTCATATATCAACAATGTTTTATTTTTTCGATTTTATATTTTATTTTGACAAATTTCTAAAGATGTTTTTATGACAGTTGCTTCTAATTAGCGTTTTCTGTCTGCTGAATCTTTACTGCAAAGCTGTTATTATTAGTATTATTAAAATCAGGAGGTTCGTCGAACGAAAAGCATCTCTGTTTCAATGGTGACACAAAAATTAGCAAAGCAGTGAGGATGGAAATAGGGTTAGACACACAGCGCTCAATCAAGGTTGGTTGTGTGCGCTAAATTTTTTCAGAATCCAGAAAACCTAATTCAAATAGAAAGGAAAAATATATAGTGGATACACAAGTGGCCTTTTTTGGTTTCGACTTTTATGAAGATCGACCTTCCATATGCAACTGCAGGTTCAAGCTTCATAACATTGTTCTTTCCTTCCAGCATCGGCACTGCTCCAAACCGTCTCTGCCGGTTTGAGAGTCGTTAGCATGCTTTCTCGACGTTTACGTTTGTTGTCGCTTCCCCGACATCCTTCATTGTCTCACCTGTTCTGCTCTACTGCCCCCTTTGCAAACCCTAATTCCAGTTATGCAGCCTTTTCCCTCGCATCAGTTTCCCCATTTTCCCTTGCATCCCCCGACACCTTCATCTTCGAACTCTCATCACCTCCCCTTTATCCACACCAAAAATGAAAATTTCGAGTATTGGACTCGATTTGGGATGTAAATCTCTACCAGACTGCCACATGCTTCACCGGTAATGTTAGAAAATTTGGGCGAATTGTTTTGTGACCTCCGTCATAGTAAGGGAGTTTTATACATTACCTTGGCCCTCCCCACCCCCATGTTGTGTCACCTGGGTTCTCTTCTCGCAGGTTTGGTGGTTAGGGGTACAGCCTAGATGACTAGGTCGGTTGCGACGCTCAGAGATTTGATTTTTGTTGTGGATTTTCTGTTCTTTTTTGGATTATTTGGTTGTGCTCGACTCTTTGCGGATTCTCTTTTGATTTGATCCCTACATGGTTGTCACTCCGGTGGTTGCTGCGATAGTTCAGCGGTGGGCATTTTGTCGGTGTGGGATGGGGCCTCCCACAGTTTATCTTGGCCGTTAGTCTTTGTAATATGTTTTAAGTTTAATACATTTTATCTTTTCGAGTAGAAAAAAAAAAGCAAAAAAAAAGAGGCAATTTTCAAACATTTAATAAAGGAAAGGGCCACTATTCGTGTTATTTGCTATTTCCCTTTGCAAATCCTACAGCTAAAATCAAATGATTGTTGGTTGATCTAACGGTCCTATCGAACTTTTTTTTGTTCTCTTATTTGCTTTTACTTATAATACAACAGCTCTGATAAAAAATATCAAATGTAATGATAAAAAAATAATCTAAATTCTCAAATTAAAATCCAATGGCTAAAATAATTTAAAAAAATATTTAATTCAAATTTTACCTCAAAACTTTATAAATATCTTTCCCTTTGTTCATACATCCACATAAATTATTTTAAATATTTTTAGGTTAAAATGTTTGTAAAATTAAGCTAAGTTTAATTTAAACAAATATTATTTTTCATAAAGTTAAAGAAAAAAGAAATTAGGCTAAATCGATATTTAACAATTTTGTTGTCCAAGGTTTGGGTCATACCATTGGAAGAGAAACCTTGTTTTTGGCCAAAAGCCTAAAGCCGAATGCCTAAATTTGTTTTGGCTTTTTGCTTAGGGTGGGAGTTGATCTATATGAGAGGTCTTAAGTTTGAATTTCAATAATAACGAGTTTATAACTATTTTATTTCTTATATTTTAATATGAATATATCGTTATATCAAAAAATAAAAGGAAAGAAAAGAAAAAAAAAAGAAAAAAGAAAAGCCTGGGCAGCTTGTTTGGGCTAAGAAAAGTGGCTATCAGAGAGGGAGAGAGGCTCTTAAATGCAGGCCATTTAAATATTTTATCATTTTCTGGTAATCTCCTTACCTTCCAAGAAAACCCCAATTTTTGGATTACGTAGTTTTTAAATGATATCTTGTCCTCTCCTCTCACAATTGCCGACGTAATACATTATCTTCTTCTTCTTCTTCTTCTTCTTCTTTTTTTTTTCTAGGTCGCAATTTGAGAGAAAAATACTAGGAGGGTTGGTGGATTGGCCGATTAGAGCAGCTCTTACATTACAGGAACAAAGTTGAATGAGATGATATTATACGAGGGTTTTAATTATTTTTTTTAAGAATCCTGACTAAGCACGTAGTTTCGGTTGCCCTAATAATAATATAACTTTTCCTTGATAGTTGTTTGATTGCTTGTGCTATTCACTTGGGACAAGAGAGGAATATTATTTGGTAATGTAGTAATAGCAACAGTGTGTAACAAACTTTCATCTCGATTGATTGGCAGCCAAAATTGTTAGCAATTAGCGGAGGGAAGCGTGCATCCAAAGTGACTTCAATCACAAAAATAAATAATTTACCACACATAAAGAGACACAAAATATAATGTGGTTCTCCAGTTGCTTCTACAAACAAGAAAGTTAAGGTTAGGAAAATGCAAAAACCATCTAATCCAACACCTTTAATTTGATCTTGAAAGATTTTCCATCATTTTATTACTCCTAAAACATCTTCAAGACTTGCATCACAAGACAAATTCCAAATCTAGTAACTTACTGCACAATGATTAGAGTGCATGATTTATGGGGATGTGTTTGTTTCAGCTTTTGAAGAAGATTACGATATTCCATTCATTGATAAAAATAACATTACAAATACATATCATGAAGATCTCGGCCTCAAAAGAATCCTTCAACTTAACGTCACCGATCATACGTACAAACTGCAAATTTGTTATTAGTATCTTCAACCTAAGCTATAGGTCCTTAAAATCAAATAACTTACTTAATAGGTAAATTAAAAAAAAAAAGCACGAAAGTTCTTAATAATCAAATGACGAACACATGTTAATTCTCATTATAAACCACATGGATATCCATAGATTCATTCACATACATACATATATTGGAGGTCCTCCAACAAGGTTCATTTGCATTATAAACTAGATGAATAAGTATAAACCAGATTGATGAACATGAATGAGTTACTTATAAATTTTGACATTTGCAGCAGCTTTAAATATACAAATTAATTGAATTCTAAATAAAGGTACGCATATCAAACAATAATAATAGATGAAATGTGCAAAAATATGGGTTTGAAAGCCAAACAGGTTACCAAGTGTTGGGTTTTCGAGCGTATTATTAAGATAAATTTAAAGGAAATTATCAAAAATGACTTATTTTCTTAATCTATGCACTAAAATAGAATTTTTGGGATATACACAAGACATGCGACATACATAAAAGCATGATAAAAATAAAATTTTCCTAAAATTGAAAATGACATAATTACCCTCGTATATAAATGGGTTATTTCCTCTTAACCGCTTAGCATTTACACCTTTCTTCAAAAATCTCTCCCGCCCAATCCCAGCTCGGAAACCATAACCCCAAACAGTTGTTTCAATCTCCGATTTACAACCGACTCTCTCGCCCAATCCCCAGCTCGAAGGAAAATCGCCGATGTTTAAAAGGGGGAATCAGAAAGTGACAAGGCACGTCGAGGATTTGCACAGAGAGAGAGAGAGAGAGGCGTATGGTTGGCATACGGCTCTGGCTCATGTAAGCCCCGACTAATCAGTCCAACAAAATATGACTCTCACATAGACGCACCACCACTTCTTCTTCGTTTTCCATAGGAGGAGGAGGAGGTCACGTCATGCTATAATTTTGTTCTTCTTCCCTTCGTTTCGCAGTGGGTGGGTCAGGTTTGGTTCTTCTTCCCTTCATTTCGCAGTGGTCAATAGTTCTCCCTTCCTCACTCTCTTATCATATTGATTTTGTTAATTCTGTATTGACCCTCCCTTATACAAAATCACAATTTTGATTTTGTTAATTTTGATTTATTTTATTTTATCATTTCTCTTATTTACACGTGGGTTTTTATTTCTTCTAGTCTTCTCCCTCCCTATCCAAATTTACGAGTATTAAAATAGGGTTTAGCTTTGGTAAGAGGAAGATAGTGTTGGAAATTTTGAGTAGAATTTCATTGTTTCATATTACTCACCACCACAAGATCCCGTCACTTTATACGGCTTTGTCCCTTATAGAAAGTAATTGGAGTGATGAACCTTGAAGAATAAAATTGGGCTCACCATTAGGGTTGGGCTTTGAGGTGTGCTAATTAATTGATAATTAATATATAATTAATTATCAAGATGGACCTTGGGCTTTGGGGCTCGGGCTCTAATAATTAAATACTTTAATTAATTATTTTCATATTTGATTAATTATTTTTAATTAATTTTGAATTTAATTAATTAATTAATTTTTTATTATTTTAGCAACAGACTCATCATTTAAGATAAAATCTGAAGTGTGAAAGAACACAGAAAGAAAACACCCCTTTGAGAAGATGTCTCCTAACAGATGCATTCCTTCCTCATACCTGTTGCAAACAGACATAATCATATTATATATACATTCATCTACATGGCATTTAGGACACATAAAATCAAAATTCTTCTTCTACAATCACAAATATCCTTTATGAGAGAACCACATAGAAATTAGCCAGAAGTCAAGTTTTCCGGTGTAGGAATTTTGACTTGATCGTTGAATTCTGGTGAAGCAGACGTTTGTAGAACTACAAGCACTGAGTAGGGGCGAAATTTCTGTTTCAAGGACATTGCGGTACGCAAGTCTCGATCTTCAATATTTCTATTAAATATTATTTCATTGTTCATACACTGTTTGCATTTTAGTATTTATTAGCATATACAAATTCATCACAGATTGTTGACATATCTCCAACAAATAGAAGGATATGGATGAAATTGTTTCGTGAACTCGTTCGCTCTCTTCGTATTAAGATCGCTCATACACTGTTCAACCCAAAAACCCAGAGCACACTGCCCTCTCTTCGAAATCAAGAAATTGACGCAATGAGCTATGAATTTTTACAATTTATATGTGGGTATTTTCGTCATTTGCTTTTGTGCATGGTGTGCATGGCCGGTTTGTCCTATTTTAGTCCAAAGATTAAGGAAACATGTCATTTCTGGCAATTTACCTAAATTTAATTCAAATAATTAAATATGCAACGAAAAAATAATAAATAACGTATAATATATTATCCCAATTATATATCTGGATAGTTGTAAATGATAAAGCAACAAAAAAAGATGGCGAAGAGAATGACTTACAAGATTCCTTAGCCATGCGTGTGCCACTTTGTAGGATTATTCTTGTGCTTATATTCTTCTTCTTCATGATTGATCACGTTAAGTTCCTCAAGTGTTGAGCATTTAGGAGTATCCACACTTATACACGGACAAAAGATGATGGAGAGAGAGCTTCGACTATGCTAGCAAAGTAGCAAGATCTCTCCCTTCGAATAATTTTGTGTGGCACACTAGGATGTTTTTGGCTAGGGCTCCTCTCTCTTTTCTCTTAGGGACAAAACCATTCATAAGATAGTATCAGAGAACATATATGAAATTTGTGAAACCGTAGCCGCACCCTTCGGTGGCTTGACACCAAGGAGTCCTACACTTTGTGCCAAGTCCATCACTAAGCCCACTTGGGCTTGTGACCTGGATCCTTTTTAATTAACTAAAGCAAAAGCTTATTTTAATTAAAATCTTGTCCAATAGGTCCAAATAAGTAATCCAATATAATTACAATTAATTATATCTCATCATCAATCTAACGTTGTTAGTACTATCATATAGGTGTGTTATCTCTTAGGTTCTAACTAAAGTCGAAGATACAATTAATTAATAAATTGATTTAACTCACAAGCTATGAGTGACACCTAACAACATTTATTGGCTAACCAGATTAGATAGAAGTATACATGAACTAATCATGATACCCTTTTGAAACTTGATTATAGTTACAATTCAATTCAGTTCTTCTATCATCCATATTCGATCAAGATTTATGTGTCATGAATTTATGTCAAATCACATATAGATCACCATGATGCATCTCATATTTAATTAGTTCTTACAAAACATAGCTTGATCAACAAGTATTCCAACCAAAATTTTTGAGGTGGATCTTCAAGTGGCTTCGAGGGATATCTCCTTCTATTGAACAACTACTAGAAGGTGATAGATTCCTTATTGCATTCATGTACCGCCATACTCATACACGTGAACCCAAGCAACACACTATCAGGCCCTGCGAGCTAGTGAGGGCTTTGAGGTGAAGTCAAAATTCATTTCTATACGCACAAGGTATCCAATGATGCATGAGGTCCAAGAACTATTTGCATACTACAACTCAAAGCTTTGTAATGTTTGACATGTAGTTAGCATCCATACGTTTAAGTTTCTTGGGCCGTCAATGTTAAGTGAACTTGTTTAATAGACAAGCACATGTATATCCACCACGTGTCCAACATGCATAGTATGAGACCCTGCTAACCTTAATGCGATATACATCGGCCTTTCCGAATAGTCAATGTCCAGTTGACTTTCCAAATGGCTAGGAACTTTGGTTAAGGACTAAGTGACTATAGTATACAAGTCTCCATACCCTAACCTCATTTAGGACCTTGCTTCCATATCTAAAATCCTATGGAATCATTCATAGTATACTATCTCTATAAATATAAAGCCAAAACTCATGAATGAATTAATCTTATCCTATTTTTAATTAATTAAAATGAAATTATTTACATAATATCCACTATTACAAAATTGGCTTTTAGGGTACAAATCTAACACAAAGGCATATTGGGCAAAACCAAACAAACCGATCTTCCTTTTTGAATTTTGGACCGCAAGATGTAGTTGAATTAGACCCAATACAATATCATGAAATAGGACCGGAAACAGGCATCCAGATTCATTAACCAAGTCAAATTTGAATGTGAGGCATGACACACACAACACAATTAATGTATCCTTTTCTCATTGTCATTGTTTGTCTTGGAATCAAAGTCTAATTAGTTTGAATGGTTTGCAGGTGACCTCACGAAAAAGAAATCGCAAATGGGTTCTAAAGGGACATACAATTATGACAGAGAAATCCCATCTTCTGAAATTTTCACATAAAGCAATTCAGTTGTTGGATTGGAGACGCATTTAGCTTTGTAGGTTAGGTTTTCTGAATGCCCTAGTGCTTTTTTTCTTGTTTTATTCTTCTTCATATATATACTTGCCTCAACCCACAACTACTACTTTGTTGGTGGATATCATGTATCATCAAACCTTGTTGCCCATCTTTCCTTGAAACAAGGCTGTCATTGCATCATGCTTTCAATTTCAATGGCTCTACTCCATCATCTCAACATCACCTTTTTCCCCCCTTCTGTTTTTGCATTTTTATCAACCCCATTATCATAGCCAGTGCTCTTCAACCTGTTCATCTTAATATATATAATTAATCATGATTAATTATTCTTTTTCTCATTGATCTAAACTAGATTCACTAAATTAATCATATTTACACTAAATTATTGGCCACCTGAAAAGAAGGCAATAGACTAAAATGTTATGTTATAAAATGAATAAAATTGGAGTTGAGAGATGATGCCAAGGAGGATCTTGACATTAAAAAGCAGAAATCATTCAAGTTTTCAAAATGGTTGTACATACTTGCACATATATAAAATAAATTAATCAATTAAGAAAACCTCCTGTACATGAAGTGGGCAAAGTTAATTGCATCGATGATTAAAGCAATCCAATTTTTAAAATATTTTTTCGTCAGGTATATACATATGACTTCCCCCTCTGATAATAGTCAAACTTTACTTGACAATATCCCATCCAACATGCATGCCTCTCACTTAAGATATTGATTCTTTGGACAAGAAAGATCATTTCAAATAACTCTCTCATTCACACATGTATGCTTTCCATCTGGATTCCTTTGTCATTGAGATCAAATCGGTGTATTTAATTTAGGCCACACGGTGAGGACTGAGGAACCATGATTATGTTGGTGATAAAGATTGGTGATTAATTAAGAGCATATTCACCCGAAATTTTTAGGTTCGATTTCTGTTTTTTCTTAACATTGCTTATATTAAAAATTGTAAGATTAATAAACAGAAGGAAGCATCTTTACTGTAAAATTGTTTTTAAAAAGAAGCATATAAATGTATATAGTACATTATTCTAAGTGACTATCACCAAAGCCCATGCCAAGAACAATAAGGAAGCATCTTTACTGTAAAATTGTTTGGTACATGCTATATATCTTCCACTTTTCATAAAGTCTTCATATATGTATGTGTACATGTGCAGCCAAGAATCATGGTTTCTCTATGATTGTGTAGTAGTTGTACACTGTTGGAGCTTTTGATTGATGCGATTCCAATGCCACTGGTTTATGTGTTTTAAACTGTGCTCGAACTGCTCATGTTTTGCCTTGTCAACTCACACACCACCACATGGGCTTTGTGCGCTATTTTTAATTTGCTCAACATAGAAACTCACTTAATGACTCCTACATCATGCATTGATGTTGGTTAAGGTTATGTCAAAAATCAAGATGTCCAAATCTTGTTTCAACTTAGATGGAGACGGTAAAAATATTAGGTGTCATTGTAGGAGTCGGGTTATAATGATACGTCATACTCAATGATATTAGTTTTATACAAGATGTAACCATTACAAGATTCATTAGATTATTACATATAAGATCTAAAACCTTTTAATTTTTCGGGCTACTTAATGTCAGTGGTACATACCATAGAAGAAAAATTGGTCAATATAGATGACTCACTTATACTAAATGGAATTGAGAAAATTTTGATCGGTAACATGTGTATGTACATATATGTACAACGAGAGTTTTATTCGTAAATTTTTGTAATTTTTTTGGTTGAGTTCAATAATCATATTAATCATAAATTTAACAAAATTAACGATATTGAGAACTGTCATGCATTAGTATCGTTTAACAATATGACCGGAATATTTTTATTTATTTAACTTATTGTTTATTGTATGGCATTGAATTAAGGAGGTAAAATATATAGTTAGGCATGCAGTTGAGTCCAAGAACCAAGATGTGTTATGTTTTGGACCATGTTGGCTAGCTGAGGTCACATGTTTCCATAAAAACCCAGTCATTTTATTCATGGACAGATAATATGGCAAGGCATAAGTTGTTTCTGTAGCATGAAATTGACACAAAACAATGACATATTTGTGTTAGTTATTAGGCAAACCTGCGGAGATGATGCCAAATCCTTATGAATAATAACAATTATAATAATACATTAATAAAATAATGATCCTAATCCAGAATTGGTGCCTGCCTGCCTTGCCTCACATGGTCCCTACTAATACTGCACGCAGCTGTGCAATTCTTGTCCCAAACCATAGTAAACATGTTCCAATCACTATGGCTTATCTTAAGTTTAAGAAAATGTGCCATTTCATTGAGTTGAATACACCAAAATTATAGAGATTAGATTATGCATATATATTGCAGAAGAACCGTCTTCTTCAAGGGATGTGAGCAGACAAAATTCAATTGATAATTTCCAAACCCAAGTTAAGTTAAGGTTTACAAAATGTTACGGAATTAGTGATTTACTGAAAAGGAAATTATATACAGTAAGTAATCTATGATGATTATTATTATGAATGAATTCCAAGATTAATAGTTGTCTCTCTTTTGGTGAGCTTATTTTAGTCATAGCAACTGTTGGGATAGAGATTTGAGCTCAACTTTTG
This sequence comes from Malus sylvestris, assembly GCF_916048215.2. NCBI lineage: Eukaryota > Viridiplantae > Streptophyta > Magnoliopsida > Rosales > Rosaceae > Malus > Malus sylvestris. The sequence goes on from NC_062265.1 coordinate 5,706,524, forward strand.
CAAAAGTTCAACTTCAAACATTGAACCAACAATCAAATATATAAGACAAAATACAAGATAAAGAACTGGCAAACTTCTTTTCTGCAACGAAGCAGTCAACCACCTAGCATTCCCAACACCGACCAACCCTCCCACATTTCCCTAGCTTAGTTACCTAGTCGTGCAAAACTCAAAGACTAAACACCATATATGCATGCATGCTAAGTATATAGAAAACTGAAGCTTTGATTTTGTAGTTGCAGACGTAAATTTACTCAACTCAAGTTCACGCCGAAAAAAATGGAAATTGAGTACTATTGATTTCCTTCACCACTCCAAAGAAAGGATCCGTCGATTATATGGTTTTAATTTATAAATACATAATATTTTGCTAATTCGCAAGGGACTTGCAGTTAAAATGATAATTAAGCAAATTCCCATATGCTTCCAAGAAAAAAAATGTTGTACTCCTTCATGTTATCCTATGTGATAAGTGTAGTGTTACTAGTGTTTGTTTTGTTAAGTAATTAAAGAAAAGCGCTCGAGCTCTACGTAGCTTAATTGCATCGCATAGATATTAATAATTCAAGGTGGTTGGTGTTGCGTATATTTAAATTTCATCTCGTCTACGTTGAAAGAAGGGCTTGGTCAGAAAATTGCCTAAACCAAACATTTAGTCTTGTTACCCCATTTTGATAAGGACTTGAGAAAATTGAATCTACACGTACTCTAATGAGGCCAAAAACCTTTGGGGAAAAAAGCCTATCTGTTAAAGAGCACCTCAACAGTAATCATGGAAAACAAACAAGAGAAAAAGAAAGATAACCCATTTGCTTTGCTTGAATATTCCCTCTCCAACACCAAGCTAAAACTCTATATTGTATTTAGTGAGTGTCTATTTCACACTTGTCAGAGTGTAACTTTGCAATATGTTTTGGTACTTTTCACATGCAACTTCCAAAGGAAAAATATGCCAATTCTTGTGAGTGACTATTGTTTGTTTGCAAGCTTTGTTGGATTCTACCAAGAGAGAGAAAAGATGTGAGAACCATGCATGATTCTTGGTTCTATGTTAGTGCATGTGTGTCTAACGCGTGAACGGCATTAATGCATTGGGTTTTCCAAGCGCAAGAGAAGGTGTGACTCGGTGTGAGAGCGATGCACAATGAGTTTTCGAAAAGAGTGATTAATTTTTTAATAAAATTTAGCATCGGTTCATAATTTTCATCGTAATTTAGATTTAGTTTCTGTGTTGAAAACTTGTTAATTAAGGTCTTTGAATCTAACAAAATGTGCATGACTGGGTCCTCCCTGAGATTTTTCATCAATTTGATTATGCGGTAGGACACATGATCCACAATCTTTCACTGAACACAAAGTGATTTTTCAACGTACGTAGAACACTACCACATGACGTTACTATTTCACTCAAGTTATAACACGTGATTGTTTTATTAATACAAATTAGAACTGGGATATATCAAACATATCGTCCACGTATTATAACACATAAAACAATACACCACGTGACTTGTGTTCCTCGCATCCATATATAAGAATTTATCCCTTCGCACATTTTTAAAGTTGGATATCTAAGATCCATATGTATGCCACATTATCAAACTAATAGAATACTCGAGAAATATTGCACCATTTTTTTACGTGTGAAAGGACTTAAATAACCTTAATTAAAATCAAACCTATACCTATATAGTTCTCATTGCTCAAGACCCCCTTTACCACCAAATATGATTTTTTTTTTAATTTTAGAAATCGGTGTAGATACATTTTCAATGCTTTATTTCTCAAAAATAATTATTGGATCAAGCTACCAAATTAACACATTTTCATATCATTAAAATGCAAAGTTCTATTTATCTTTTGCATTTACATAATTATTAAAAAATGTTTCATAAAACGTTACTTAGACGGATCCTAGGCAGTTTGAAACAAAATGTAACCAATTCGATATTAATCAAAGTGACATGTAAAGTTTCAAGAAAGAAAACAAGTTGGATGTTTCGTTTCTCAATTGAGTTGAAGAATCCAAAATAAATGGTCACTAGATAGATATCGGGAATTAGGGTTTGAAAGGGACAATGCATTTCTCTAGCTCCCCTTACGAGAGAAAGGCTAGCATTCCAAATAAAGAGAGCTTAGAAAGAGGAAAGCAAGTTTGTTGAAGTAATTATATTCCATTGGCACCTTTGAAAGGAGTGAGAGGCTTCTCTTGTTTGCATCTAAGGTCAATATATATATATATATATATATATATATATATATGGTGCCAATTACGACTACGCAAAATAATTTCAATGAATTCCAGCCCATGGCATTACATATTCCCTTCATCATCAATCCTTGCTTACCTTGCTATCTCCATGGTCCCCATGAAAGTGAAATCAATTTGATGCAAGCTTAAAAATAATGCATATTAGGGTTTTGATTAGTGTGGGACAAATATATTTTGCTTCTTAGTGTGGACAAAGGCCAATTCAAAAGGGAAGTTTCATGGGTCTTGCCTCGTGCTTGAGTGGTTAGAAAAAATGAAAAGGTAGCTACAACCCATGAGTCATAACCTCATAATAGTTGGTTTAGCATCGTGGTCGTGTTAGATCATCATCACACATTATATTACCACCAAATCGCTTTCTTTATACGTATTGCTCAAGGCGTATATTCTTGTTTTATCATATAAGTATACTTATGCATGCATGATACAGTTCTCTAATTGTTTGCTTCCCAATAACCATTTAGAAAGTGGACAACAAATCAGATTGATTACTTCTAGCTGCTCATCCCTAATCCTATGTGTTTTTTTTTAATTAATTAAACCCTTGGTGTTGGCCGACAATGAGTATCAAACTACTCAGATCAATTTTACATGATATTTTAATTACCTGTTACAGAATAGTTTAATGTTGAATTCGACGATAAAATTCATATATGTCTATTTGCTACTTGCTACAATGCTTTTAAACCGTGCACACTACATATATCATGACAATAATTTCTAATTCACATATCACAATAAGTACAAGTAGGTAAAGTAGAGATGATTAGGTTCATATATATTGTTTGGGCAGTGCAATTCACACACTTTTTTTTTACTTCTCACATAACTTTGTTAGTCTTTATTTATTGATCTTCTTCAATTCATTCGATCTAATGACCGGAAATTGAGAATTATGATCTTTTTCACTTCTTCAATTCTTCAATTCATTCACCCATATATATATATATATATATATATTTTTTTTTTTTTTTACATTTTTCTTCTTTTCTCACCTTGTTTTTTCTTATTTGCTTCTGTAAGCACCTTCATCATCATTTTTATTATATTTTTTAAATATATTTAGGCAAAGTTGGAGAACAGAGAAAGGTTCAAAATATCATAGCCGCATCCATGCATATGACATACACAAGGGCTTATATCACCGCGTGTCCTCTCGTGAATATCTTTGTAAGCTTATTCGTGATATTACTTGGTCTAAACGATTTCCTCCATACAGTGATTCAGTCGGTCTCTGGTTCTAAATCACATGAAATGAACTTTAATATTTATTTGATAAATTTATTTTTGGAATATTCTCATGCTATTCGTGATACAAAAGATAATATATTTTCCTCAATAAATCCCCAACATAGAAATTTATAGGGCTTTGACAGGCAAAGGCGAAATTGGAGCACCCAAGAACAAACACCGACATCATCTCGGATTATTTTTAAGTAGGGTTAAGTATATGATTTGCAACAACGTAAAACGACATTCATTTGATTCATTTGCAACAACCAAATCGTTATGAAAGCAGCCTAAGTATTCTGTTTTGTTATATTCTTCAAGATGTGGATGCAGGTTTTGAGTTCATTAGTGTCATTCCTCCTTCGTACCAATCTCACCTGGATTCACAGCTGCAATGTTAAACTCCCATGCATGTTAATTTACACCAGTCAGAGTCTCGCCTAGCTTGCCAGGGAGAAGGTGATAATTGCAGACATGTGTCCCTTTGTAAATAATGAATTCGATACTAATTTATCTTTTACATTTTAATTTAAATATAGTATTGTGTTATAAAAAAATTTAAAAATAAAAAGCATATGCATGGGATATAAGGGACCTAATTCACCTTTGCGTTATGGCCCTCCCTCAAGTATGCCCCGTAAATGGAGCCATGAAATTGAACCCCACTTGACTTGAAAAAACTCACATCGATCAATATTAGTGCATATATTACGGTACAGGCCACCTGTGCATGAATTGATCGATCCCCTCGTAAATGTGGATACCCTAGCTCATAATTTAAAGAATAATCAAAATGGAAATTTAGGTCAAGAGTACTGCACTACCATATATGTGTTGCATATCAACATGTGACTGGTCATCAGCTGCACATAACACATACTTCAAAAAAAAAATTATATTTTTTTGGGTGGTGAAGTTTTATGCTCTACTCAAATTGTGTAAAAGAAAGTGCATGACGGGCGGGTATCAAATACCAATGTACATTAATGGTCGACTCATCATTATCAATTTTGATAGGAACTATCAATCAATATAGTATTAACAAACTATCAATAATGTACCATATACAGTATATTGAGTACATGCTATGAAGCAATCTTCTCTCTTTTATTAAAGTGGTTTTCTTGTAGAATTCTTTAAATCTTTAGTGAAAAAAAAAAAAAGAATACTGATAATTGCTTAAGCATCCTTTTATCAATTATTTGTGGAATGTTGTAAACATTCCTAGTTTAAGTATGATTGTGTAAATCCTAGATAAGATTTGATTCTAGTTATCCTTTCCTATTACAACTTGTATTACTTGGAGAAGAAGGAATATTTTTTCTCCCTTTACTACTATAAATAAAGGCACAATGTAGGAGGGATAACAACACACACATTCCCCTACAATTCTACAAACACACATCTCTCTCCTCTCTCTCTCTGCCGCCGGCCCTAGTCCCTCTGTCAGATAAAATAGACCACAACACGTTATCAGCACGCTCTTCACGCTGTGCTTAGAAGAATTTAAAGAGAATTTATTCGTCTACAATCAGGGGAGTATTACGTTTCAATTATTTTTAATTGATTAAATCTTGATTTTATTGAATTCATATATTGTTATTGATTCAATTTATTTTTCTTCTTATGTTGAACGTGATACAAGCTTGAAGATGAAAGCCGAAATTGAAGAAATAATTTTTCTGCATCAAACCAGTTCATCTATATCATCACGCAATCAGGTTCTTTCCAAACAACGGTTTTTAAATTGATATTTTGCAAGCCCTGATAGCATGAACATTCACCATGATGCATGACCCAACTTTACGTTTTACGTATTTTAGATTCTACATAAATTGTGTATGCTTCATAATCAAAATTGCTACAATTATGTGAATTTGATATTTGTCATGAATTGAATCCTACATATGTACATGCATTGAAACTATTATTTGCATATGCATCAACGTAAATATGTGATTCATTAAAATTATACATGCATATAATATAATTGAATACAAAAAAAAAAAAAAAAAAAAAAAAAAAAAACGAAAAAAATTTTTTTAGGGCTGCACACAGCAGCCCATTCCCCTCTTCTCACCCCGTGGGCCTGTAATCCCACCTGAGGGTTCTTGGCCTATATTTTTAGGCCCCGAGATTTTATTATTTAATATTTTTTTTTAAATATGGGTTTTTATATTTTCACCCACACTTTAATTTGGCCCCGAAGACCAAAAATAAATTAATTCACTTATCATTATACAATATTTCTGCATATATTCTTGGCATATTTGTTTGCATATATATTTGTGTTTGCCTGCAGGAATATATGAACCTGAAGTTCATAATTACTTTGAAACCCGAAGTTTCTTCTAAACATGCCTTGTTTGAAAACCCGAAGTTTTCACTTAAATATATCACCCATGAAAACCCGAAGTTTTTCATGCAAAATTAAACCAATACATGTCTATTAGAACCGGTATGTTCTACTCCTATGTGAATGGATTGATTTTTCTCCATTACACTAACCACATCTTGTCCATCTATTTTGTGATAGGAACATGTCGAACTTGAACAAACTCGACTTCACCGCTTTGGAGGTTTCTGGAAGGAACTACCTCAAGTGGGTTCAAGATGTGAAGCTCCACCTCACTGCAAAGAACTTGCGTCCTGCTATTGAAGAAGCAACAGATAAACCTGTTGGCGAAGCTGAAAAAGCCACTGCTATGATCTTCATCCGAAGACATATCCATGACGCTCTACAAACTGAGTACCTTGCTGAGGAGGATCCACGTGCATTATAGGTCGCTTTGGCTGATCGTTTCGATCACCAAAAGGACATATTCTTGCCTGAAGCAAGACACGACTGGCAGCACTTGCGCTTCCAAGACTTTAAGTCTGTGAATGAATATAATTCTGAAGTTTGTCGAATCCGATCACTTCTCAAGTTTTGCAATGAAACTTTGACTGAAGAGGATCTCCTGGAGAAGACCTACTCGACCTTCTCTGCTTCTAATATTGTCCTGCAGCAACAATATAGAGCTCAGAAGTTCACTAAGTTCTCGGATTTGATCTCTATTTTACTTCTTGCTGAAAAGCAGAACCAGCTGTTGATGAAGAATCATCAAGCTCGACCTACTGGGGCTACTGGTGTGCCTGAAGCACATTATAGCACTAATCAGCACCCAAAACGCCAAAAGAGGCGTGGTAAGGGCGGCCAGAAGCCATCCCACCAAGGTCAACAGAGCCAAGGCCCATCCAAGGGAGGAAACAAAGCCCAGAAGCGCCCAAACCTCGCTCCCAAGGCCCCGAACTTCAAGAATAAGGGCAAAGCACCTGCCACAATGAATGACGATATGTGTTATCGTTGTGGTTCCAAGGACCATTGGTCCCGTATTTGCCGTGCTCCCAAGAAGGTTGTGGATGCATATCATTCTCGTCGTACGAAGTTTGAATCAAACTTCCTGCAAGTGGACGAACCGGAGACTACAAAGATGGAGGTTTCTGATTTTCAGGAGGATACCACTCCTATGGAAGATTAGAATCTTAGACATAGACTTATTTTTCAGTTAAAATAAGACAATTGGGGCCGAATTCCACCTAGTGGCCGAACCCCACCTTGTTTTTTGGTTGATTTTGAACAATTTTCCTTTATGTTTTGGATTATTAGTTGGCGATTTATTTTGGATATTAAGTTTTTTCCTTGAATAAATGAAATTATTTTGAATTGATACTTGTTTTTATAAACTTTTATGCATGTGACCGATTCAAATTAATTTTTCATTCTAGGTATGACTAGTGGGAAAGTTAGTTGTCTGGCAGATAGTGCAACCACGCATACTGTTTTGCGTGAACGCATCTATTTCACTAACTTCGTACCTAAGAATGCACCTCTGACAACCCTCTCAGGCCCATCCAACCTGATCTAAGGATACGGTAAGGCACGTATAATGTTGTCCAATGGTACAATCTTGACCATTGCTGAGGCACTCTATTCTCCACGTTCCGAAAGAACGTTACTAAGTTTCAAGGACATTAGAGATAACAATTACCACGCTGAAACCCACGTAGAAAACGGAGTTGAATTTCTGTGCGTAACTTCCTACGAATATGGCCAGAAGCGTATTCTAGAGAAGATGGAGCGTAACCCGAGTGGTCTGTATATTACGACCATACGCCCCATAGAATGCCACTATGTGGCCGGCCCTACCACAGGGACCGCGCACGAAATTACACTTTGGCATGATCGTTTGGGACATCCTGGACGAATAGCGATGCGCCGTATCCTCAAAACTTCACACGGGCATCCACTAACCCGAAGCTTAGGTTCGATCCATGAAATTGCATGTCAAACATGTTCTATGGGAAAGCTTATTACTAAGCCTTCTTATGACAAGATTCGTTCGAATCCTCCCATTTTTCTACAACGGATTCAGGGGGACATTTGTGGACCGATTCAACCTCCCTGCGGACCATTTAGATATTTTATGGTTTTGGTTGACGCTTCTACACGTTGGTCACACGTGTGCTTGTTGTCCACAAGGAACGCTGCATTCTCCAAACTGTTGGCTCAGGTTATCAAGCTCAGGGCTCACCACCCTGATTATCCGATCAAATCTATTCGATTGGATAATGCTGGAGAATTCACATCTAAAACTTTTGATGACTATTGCATGTCGGTTGGGGTTGAAGTTGAACATCCTGTACCCCATGTTCACACCCAGAACGGCCTGGCAGAGGCTTTCATTAAGCGTTTACAAATGATTGCTCGATCGTTGGTCATACGTACCAAGCTCCCGATCGCTGCTTGGGGCCATGCAATATTGCACGCAGCAAAGTTGGTCCGTCTGAGGCCTGTTGCGACACAACCATTTAGTGCCCTTCAGTTGGTCACCGGATGCGAACCCGACATATCGCATCTGCGCGTTTTTGGTTGTGCGGTCTATGTGCCGATCTCGCCGCCCTTACGTACAAAAATGGGGCCTCAGCGAAGGATGGGAATCTATGTCGGATATGATTCTCCTTCGATTATTCGTTACTTAGAACCTTTGACAGGCGATCTGTTTACCGCTCGTTTCGCGGATTGTCACTTCTATGAGACAGTCTTCCCGTCGTTAGGGGGAGATAAGAACGTCAACGTTCCTAATGAACGACGCGAATTATCGTGGACGACTCCCACTTTGTCTCATTTAGATCCCCGCACCGCTCAGTCTGAAGCTGAAGTGCAGCGCATATTAGATCTCCAGAGCATAGCTCAGAGCATGCCAGATGCTTTCACCGATCTAGCGCGCGTGACAAGATCACATATTCCAGCTGCGAATACGCCTGCAAAGATGGATGTACCAAATGTACGACGGACTACCCTCCTGGAAGCCCGGGACGCCAATTCTGGTGATCCAAGTACATTAGCGGCTAGCCAATCATCTGCCCCTACACAAAAGCGTGGCAGACCCCTTGGTTCAAAGGATTCACACCCCCGGAAGAGGAAAACCACGGCACAAGGTCCTGAAGAGCCTACCGTGAATCCGACTATCGCTTACTCATTTTACCCAACTCATGAGGAAATTCTAGATTATGGAAGCGTCCTTGAAGAGACGAATCCTCCTCCCGAGAATCGTGAGATTTCGGTCTATTATGCTAGCTTAGATGATGTGTGGCGTAGAAATGAGATGATTGTCGACGATGCATTAGCATTTGCAGTAGCTACTGAGATCATGTTGAGCGATGACATTGAACTGCGTTCCGTTGATGAATGTCGACGTAGAGCTGATTGGTCAAACTGGAAACAAGCAATCCAAGTCGAACTTGATTCACTTGCGAAACGTAAGGTGTTTGGACCTGTAGTTCCTACTCCTCCACATGTGAAGCCCGTTGGCTACAAGTGGGTTTTCGTTCGGAAGCGTAATGAGAAGAACGAAATTGTGCGTTACAAAGCTCGTCTTGTAGCACAAGGTTTCTCACAACGCCCCGGGATTGACTATGACGAAACTTACTCACCCGTTATGGATGTGATTACTTTTCGATACCTTATCAGTTTGGTAGTTTCCGAAAAACTGGATATGCAGCTGATGGACGTAGTAACCGCGTATCTCTATGGGGATCTTGATACGGAAATTTATATGAAAGTTCCCGAAGGACTTACATTGACTGGTTCAAATATTTTCAAACCCCGGAACACGTTCTCAATTCGGCTGAGGCGTTCACTATACGGTTTGAAACAATCCGGAAGAATGTGGTATAACCGTTTAAGTGAGTATTTGACTAGTCAGGGATATGTGAATAACGAACTATGCCCTTGTGTGTTCATTAAGAAGTCACATTCCGGATTTGCGATTGTTGCAGTATATGTCGATGACATGAATCTCATCGGAACTCCTGAAGAGCTCGCGAGAACTGCTTCGCACCTGAAGTCGGAATTTGAGATGAAAGATCTAGGTAAGACTCGATACTGTCTCGGCCTCGAGATAAAGCATTGTTCGGATGGAATCCTAGTACATCAATCGAACTACACCCAGAAGGTGTTGCGCCGTTTTAATGAGGATAAAGCGAAGCCTTCGAGTACTCATGTGGTCGTTTGTACGCTAGATGCAAAGCGAGATCCCTTCCGTCCGAAGGAGGATGATGAAGAGATTTTGGAGCCTGAAGTTCCTTATCTAAGTGCGATAGGCGCTTTATTGTACTTAGCTCAATGCACTAGACCCGACATCTCATTCGCTGTTAATCTTTTGGCAAAATACAGCAATGCACCAACACGCAGACATTGGACTGGCGTGAAAGACATCTTCCGTTACCTTAAGGGTACTACGGATTTGGGCTTATTCTATCCCTACGAATCCTCGAGTGATGCCGCACCCTATGCTCATCGGGTTGATTCTCGCCTTGTTGGTTATGCCGACGCTGGATACTTATCTGATCCGCACAAGGCGCGTTCTCAAACGGGTTATGTCTTTACCGTTGGAGGCACCGCAATATCTTGGAGGTCAACTAAACAGACCTTAGTTGCCACTTCGTCTAACCATGCTGAAATTCTCGCCTTACATGAAGCAACTCGGGAATGCCTTTGGTTGAGAGCAGTAGTGGACCATATTCGAAGCTCCTGTGATCTTCATCCCGCCGTTAATGCCCCGACGACGATTTTTGAAGACAACGCAGCTTGCATCGAACAGCTCAAGAAGGGTTACATCAAATGAGACAACACCAAGCATATTGCGCCGAAGTTCTTCTTTACACATCAACAACAAGAGCATCAGAAGATTGAAGTCACGCAAATCCGATCACAAGACAATCTGGCCGACCTCTTCACCAAATCACTACCGAAGGCGACGTTTCAGAAGCTTGTTCATGGAATTGGTATGCGTAAACTTTCTGAGTTGTAACTTTGCTATTTCTCTGTGGAATTATGTCAAACTCAGGGGGAGTATCTTCTAGATACTTGCTTGATCTTAATGTACTCTTTTTCCCTACGATTAGGAGCATTTTTCCCACTGGGTTTTTGCTACCTAACTAGGTTTTAACGAGGCACCCACCTTGGGCTGGTCATATCCCTGATGACGTCCTGTAGACGTTTCTTTTGACTTTGCATTTCTCACGCATTTTTCCTTAGACTATGGATTTTGTCCCTACTTGGGTTTTTGCCATAGCCTTAGGGTTTTTTAGTGAGACTTACTACTTATGCAAGTTCCTACCTTATTGAGAATAAGCGTTGTTCCTTGGAATCAGTGCCAACGAGTCGACTTCCTCAACTTCTGCATGATGCTGAATCTACCTTGAGTATTTACCCACTCAAGGGGGAGTGTTGTAAACATTCCTAGTTTAAGTATGATTGTGTAAATCCTAGATAAGATTTGATTCTAGTTATCCTTTCCTATTACAACTTGTATTACTTGGAGAAGAAGGAATATCTTCTCTCCCTTTACTACTATAAATAAAGGCACAATGTAGGAGGGATAACAACACACACATTCCCCTACAATTCTACAAACACACATCTCTCTCCTCTCTCTCTCTGCCGCCGGCCCTAGTCCCTCTGTCAGATAAAATAGACCACAACATGGAAAAATATCTTATAAATTCTTAAAACCAATATTGTATTGTAAATATAAAAAATTATATATCTGGTGTTTGGGTTATAAATAAAAATAAGGCATGCTATGAGGCCTATCCATTTTAATTTACGCAAAAGTCGCAAGATTTCGACTCACCAATTTCGAAGCCCAAGTCAGAGCTTGGACTCTCTAACTTGTCTGAAGGCTCAGATACGGTTCTCTCCTAGGTATGTCCTTAAGTGTATGTGATCCAACATGCTGATGTCATTATCGCGATAGTGTGAACTGCTTCAAGGCATAACTGAAGGTAGCTCCAACTAGGAATTACAATCACTGTTAGCTCTAAATGACCAATCTATCCTACTCCAGCTCAGGGATATGATTGAGGTTGCTCCTTTCCCACTACCTATAAATAAAGCCAGAGGCCTTCAAGCTCAAGACCTTTGTCAAATTCAACTGCAATGATTATACAAACCTTGAATGATTCTTCAATCAGCCAAATAACTTTTCAGCACAAACCCAATTGCTTTTCTGGAAACACCGCTTCAACTACAATCTCAAAACCTTCATTCGAAGCAAACAATGCGACCTTTCCTACTTTAGTTTTCATTTCTCTTTTATTTACATTTTAGGAAAATACACACAAAGTTACATTGAATTTTAAGTCCTCATTCACTTGAGGCACAAAAAAAGACTTAGCAGAACCAACATCTCACTTGGTGCACAATCATTTGGTTTTGAAGTCAGTTTACGTTCAACCTTATACTCACTCAAATACAAACATTGTTTGTTGGTAGCATCCAACAGTGGCATGCGTATTCTCTGTTTTACTCAAGCCATCTCGCGTCATAGGGACCAATTGGAAATATGCTCTAAAGGCCAATCATGAAATGATGCTTTATGGACATTTCACATACTAAACTAATTCAGTTTAATATAGGGGCAAAATTTTTGTTTAAAGACGTCTCATTTAATGTTAAACGCCAAAAGAATAAGTCCAAATAATATGTAATAAAGATAATGTAATTCAAAGAGTTTATTCAAGAGACCTTTCTCTTTCATACACATATCATAAATGTTCCTCATAGGATTGTCGATAGGGCATTGACAATCTAGAAAGATCAGTACACACTATGCCTTCTCTTAATATGGAGTGAAGGGTTTTGAGTCATTGATGTGAAAGACACCAGGTAAGTATGTAGGTGCTCAATAGAGAATGCGTTCGCTAAAGACGATCAATCAGGAGTTCTCATATATACTCATGTCATATGAGAACTCATTAATTGAGAAAATGCAAAGTAGCTCTTTGACCTAAGACACCATAGTTGTATTGTGGATACATTTTTGATCATTTGCCGATGCGCTATAACCTCATGGTTTGCTCCGCGCATTGTTAGGATCAATGATTAACAAAAGCATGTGAGTGTACAATAATGGATCTATAACCTTCAAACAGCTGAAGCGGGATAATCTATGATATAATTCAAGAGTTTTTGGCTAGAGACCATGAATATGATTTAGTAAGTATGTTCCACGTCACATTCACAGGAATCATATAGATAAGAGAATCACATCGGATAGTAGACAGGAATAAACTATCATCCAAACAAATGTGATCAAGAATATTGATTTAGAGAACTATATTGCATTGTAATTCCAACTGAATAGGTTCTTCACCTCTTTTGATTACGTGGTAGTCATGATATACTGCTAGGTGTCACTTATGATTTGTGGAAGCCCTCCAGATTAGCAATCACTAAACTTCATTAAAGAGAGAATTGAAAGTTGGTTTGAATTCATGAATGATTAGTAAGAGTTTTAATCTCTCACTGCCTCGCTAATTAGAACTTAGTGGATCGTACCCCGAGTAAGGTAGTGATTGAGGAGGAATACAACGGAGTTATGTAAATACAATTAATGGTTTAACTGTAGGATTAACTAATAAGTTAACTACTTGAACAAATAAGTTATAAATGAGCTTAAGGTTAATTTCAGGTTTCATGACCCATAATCAATTAAATGGTTTACTTGCTGATGTCACTACCGCTATCGTGTGAACCACCTCATGAAAATGCTGAAGGCCACCACTAGGAATTATAGTCACTATCAATGCCAAATAATGATCTACCCTGCTCCAGTTTAGCAATATGATCGAGGTTGCTCATTCCCTACTACTTATAAATAGAGTCAGAGGCCTTCAAGCTCAAGGCATTCGTCAAATTTAATCTCTACGATTATAAGTAATTCTTCAATCAACCAAATTGTCTTTCAGCACAAATCCAATTGCTCTTCAGCAAACTCTTGGCAGCCTCTACTAGTGGCATGCCTATTCTCTCTTTCACTCGAGCCATCTCTTGGCAGAAAGACCCAAAGCAACACCCAAAGCAAAATATGTGTTGAATTATGTGCCAAGCTTTGTCCGAGTTTTGGCACCTACATGTGGCTGTCCATTTATTATCCTTATGTATTTTATTAGTTTCTCCATGATATATTCGAAAATGAGAAGGGGGAAATCAAATCTAAAACATTAAGTGCATGATTTAATCTGGTGTACTGTGTTGCCAACCTGATGAAAGTGGGGTTTCAATTCTGAATTGCACAAAAAAAACAGAGAGTCCTTACCAAAAGGCTTCAAAAAATATTTACCGCAAGCTTGCAAAATAATTATGCCCTGCACCAAAATGGGCCAACGAAACTATATAATTTCTCAAAGTTGGTCCCGCGATGATGATGTACCCCTTAATTAGGGATGTGTGTCAGATTAGGTAGCAAAACAGAGACTGCCTTCGATTGGTAGCTCTTACATTTATATGGAAACCTGTGAGTGCGAGCTAATGCAAAATTCATACCATTACAGACTGCATGCATGCATGATGTGATGATAGGCTCTCGTCGGTTCGATTGGGGGACCACTGATTATTATTATTATTATTATTTTGTATTTATGACTTTTTGTTCTTTTAAACAAAAAATTTCTTCACATTCATTACATATGTAGTCATATGGTGTGCAACTTGAGCCTCCTTTTCTTTTTCAAAATTTTCGTTCCTGTATTTAATTTTTTTGTCAATGTGTTAAGAATATTGCTCTTAATTTGAATCCAATGGAGAACATCGTGCGTCGGCGTCTAGACTGCATAATGGGCCACTTGTATTCACATTGGAATGATTTCAATAAATTATTCTTTTTCAATTTACGTTGGTGATTTACGACTTTTTCTTATGAGTAATGTTATATTTATTATAATTTAAATTTCATATTTTTGTCATCGTTCTAATAAAAATAGAACTCACCAACAAATGTAGATCCCATATCTATTAGAGAGAATACAAATATGGTTTGAAAATTGTGATAAGAGTAACATTTTCGTAACCCTAATTGTATATTTTATATGCGTTTATAAAGGTTGCAAGTTATTTACGAATGAGTTGAAGCCCAAGGACCGAATGATTTAAAACCCTAAAGATGTTTTGTTTAATCTCATCTAATTTTCCATTAATCCATGACAATATATATATATATATATATATATATGTGTGTGTGTGTGTGTGTGTGTGAGATTTATCAAGACAATACTTATTAACCATATAAAAAAGAGTAATGTTATTCATACTATATTTTTGTATCACATTTTTATACTACCTTAGGTGGCATTTGATGTGGACAGTCATCATTTGAATTAATCAAGTTTTTAAATTTAGTTCATTATTTAATAAACTAATAATTAAGAAAAACTAGTTAATTAAATGATGATTATGGTATACGAGAAGTCTTTCTCCTTCCTTTCCTTGGGTTTTGCAAATTTTTCAAATGATGTGGTTGTTCACGTCAGATGCCACCTAAGGTGGTATGAAAATGTGGTATAAAAACATGGTATGTACTATGAATAGCATACCATCTTATGTGACATTTGATGTGGATAGCCACATCATTTGAATTAATCAGATTTTTAAATTTAATTCATTATTTAATAAATTAATAATTAAGAAAAACTAATTAATTAAATGATGATTGTGTTATACGATGAGTCGTTCTCTTTCTCTTTCCTTTCCTTGGGTTTTGCAAATTTTTCAAATGATGTGGCTGTTTACATCAAATGTCACCTAAGGTGATATATAAATATGTTATAAAAACATGGTATGAATAACATTACTCTAAAAAAAATATAAAAAGAAAAAAGCAAGAACCTTTGCATGGGGCCATGGGCTCTGAAGTTGTGCCCACAATGCATGAGGGAGGGAGGGGTTAGGGTTGGGATTGACAGTGGTAGAGATTTGATTCTCCTGCAGCAGCAAATGCTAAAAGACCCACCACCACCACCACCATCCATCACCACCCCACTCCACTCCACTCCACCACACCCTGCTTTTTCTTGCTTCCCCATTACCCTCTTCGATCTCTTCCATCTGTTGCACTTCTTGTGACTGCCATTATATATCATCACCAGAAAACACAGTGCCTCCAATGCCTAAAGTAAACCCTCATAAATTACAGTACTACCACCATTCACCAATCAAACCTCTCCCACTGACATATTCATAAATCATATACATGCCTGCCTTTGCCTTTCAATATTCCTCATCCTTTAAATTATTTGTGCACATTGAAATTGATTTTGTTTAATTTTCATGTTTGTAATTTAGCTTGAAAAAAGAAGTGAAAAGTTGTATAGAAAATATCGAAATGTTTTGTTATATTAAGTGTTGGGTAGCAGTGGACGGCACCCATGTGCTTGTATGTACTAAATGCCATGAAAGAAAGGAAAAAACACAAGCATAGAAAGTGGGTCAGATATATATGCATGAAATGTAACACCCTCTCGATCTGTTCGCACAAATAATTATACAAAGGAAAGAAAAGTAGTAGTCTTGGTTGGTTTGCAAGACTTTGCTGCTGTTCAACCAGTAGCGATGCAATTAATAATATGCACAAAACATTATCAAATCAATCACAATTACTATTGACATAAAAAATATATATGTCAATGTCATAAATCATGTATGGTTGATATGCTACAATTAGATACTGGAAAATACGGGATTTGAACAAAATACAGATAAACGTAAACATTATTTAAAATAATATTAGAAAACTAATAAAATAAAAACAGAATATTACAAGAATACGGTTGGAATCCTCCATCAAATAATTATGTTAAATTCAATTTTGATAGTAGTGTTAGAAGAAGCTCTCTGAATTTTGCAGGCTTCAAGCAATAAAACAAGAAATCTAGATTCCTTGGAATATATATATATATATTATAACTATAATACAGATACCAAATAATTTTCACAGTTCAGGTTACACACATTTTTCAATAAGCTAGGATTTCCAACGATTTTGTTTAGTAATTTGCGATATGTTTTCCAACGATTTTGCAGGCAGAAGCTATAGCTCTTAAGCAGCTTGGATGGAGGCGGATGCTTTTGCTAAATTAGGTCATTATTATCCTCAATCATGTCTTTAGTTTAGTATTTCTGGATGTAATAATTCCTAAATTAAGATTTGACTTGCTAGGTAATAAAATCCTTAGATGAACCTTTCTGTAATGTTTATTTCAAGCATAAGATAAAAAAAAAATTGAACATTGACGAGAAACAAAAAGCAAACATAGGCACAGGGACAGAGCCACATGGAGGTCACCCAATATATACAAAATGGCAAACGTAATTAGGTGGAAATAGTCGACCCGAGTGATGCTTGGTTTGATGATTTAGGTAATTGTTTTGTCCTTTAACAAGTATCCATCACTAATTCCTCCATTATGTGCGTTATTAGCTTAACCTTTATGGTAATAATTGAAAGATTGAATCAATAAAATATAGAATGGTTGGAAGCACAAGTTCCATATTTGTGTCCACCATTCCCAACTAAATTAATATTTCATTACAAGTGTATTAGTGAAAAAAGAAACAAAGAGGTTCTTGCATCACTCAACAAGTGAACGAACATATGCATGCATTGTTGTAGTTGCAGGCTGAAACTTTAGTAAATAATAATGGTGTTTTCTCCAATGAAACAATTAATTTTTTTTAATTACTAGCGATATTCTATACTAATTTATAATAAGAAAAGCAAGAAGGTTTAAAATCAGAATGCAATGAGTTGAAGAAGAATGACCTAACTACTAGGACAATCTACTATTTGCGCCCAATGAACAATAAATAACAAGATTTTCCGCTATACTTTTGTGGGTTGTGATTAGAGATCGATATGGGTAGGGGTAGTGTATTTTTGTGATAAAGGCTTAGGTAGTAACGTAGTAGCTAGGTAAATTGTAGAGGAGTGGTGGTGCTACACCTACATGTAAAAGAAAGAGAAAGTCCAATGGAAAATGAGTGGAATAAAGGAAAAAAGAAAAGAAAGGGAAGGGTAAGAAAAACCTAGAAAATGAAAAGGAGTTGTAGGAATAGTGTGCATGTGGGTCAAGGAAATATAGATGGGGAATGGTTGGATTAAAATTAAAGAAATGAACCAAGTAAAGTTGGTGTCTTCAACACAAGGAAAAACGCGCCTCATTTCATACTCCAAAACCCTAAAATAATCCACAAGCCTAATTATGAGAAGGAAAAATTAGTATCGGATTCCTAGTTTCTAATTTTCATTGACTAAGATTTTATCAATTTTTAGATTTTGATCAAAGTCCCTAACATTAATATATTAATGAATTACATGTAAGTTACATAATTTTTATAATAAAAATTAGTAATTGATTTAGAGTTTTAATACTCACACCCTTATTAAACTCCTAATTAATTTTCAATTCAAACATTTCCAAAATATAAAAAATAAAATTAGAATAAGTTTGTACAAAATTTTCAATTTTTTTTAATCTTATATGTACCCATTCTCAAATATACCAATTTGTTATATGAAAAATGTACCTTTTTTTTAATATAAAATGTGCCCATTTGTTTTATATAAAATTCATTCAATTTTTTCTCTAATCCATTTTTTATACTTATATGGATACATTCTATTTCGTTGATTTGAGAATGCATCCATGTCAAGTTTAATAGAAGAAATTTAATAATGTTATTAAGCTTAATATATTTCTTCTTTTTTTTTTTTTGAAAAATGTACCCATGTTTTGTTACAACAATTTTTTGGTTAGTTTTGATGAACGTACCCATACACACACACACAATATTGCAGAGTATAATTCATCTTTATTATTTTTAATCTCATAAATTATGTGTCACATTCCGGCCCGGGCCCCCACCACATCCTAGGCTCGACTCTGCCGTAGCACGATATTGTCCGCTTTGGGCCCCAACCACGCTCTCACGATTTTGTTTCCAGGAATTCACACAAGAACTTCCCAGTGGGTTACCTATCATGGGATTGCTCTCGCGCGAACTAGCCTAACTTCGGAGTTTCGATGGAACACGAAGCCAATGAGCTTCCAAAAGGCCTCGTGCTAGGTAGAGATGAGAATATACATATAAGGCATAGAGGATCC
Source organism: Malus sylvestris (assembly GCF_916048215.2). Taxonomy (NCBI): domain Eukaryota; kingdom Viridiplantae; phylum Streptophyta; class Magnoliopsida; order Rosales; family Rosaceae; genus Malus; species Malus sylvestris. The sequence goes on from NC_062265.1 coordinate 5,725,512, forward strand.
ACTCCCCTAGGCGATGTGAGATGTCACATTATGGGTTTTATTTAAAATCTCATTGATATAAATAACTACAAATTTCATTTTTAATTTAAAAATATAGTAACCTACATAGAAATATATTATTACATTAATGTCAGGCACTTCGATCAAAAACTAAAAACCACGAAGGTTTCAGTCAAAGAATATTGATAGTTAGGGACTGCATCCAAAGTGTCCCTTATGAGAATTACCGTCATCACTTGAAGCAACACCACTATTAAACTCATCGTAAAATAGGCTGTAAGTGCTAGCTAGCAAGCTTCTCACCTATCTTCTCATTTCAATATATTCTTACTCATGCCACATATATTTCACTAGTATGCAAAACTAAATATTTAATTACTTTTTTTTTTTTTTTTTTGTAAAACGAATTGATTTTACCACGAATACAATTGTCATTGTTTTTCTTTGGTATCATTCACTTAGTCCAACTGACTTGATAGGAAGCAATTAATGGAGTTTCCATTACATTCTGTAAAGCTCAAGACTTTGTTTCATGCCCCTACCCGAAGCACAAGTTCAAACGTTGCTTGCAGTCGACAATGTTAAAAGCACATTAAAGCTGGACACATCATAAGAAAATAGCTCACCATTCAAAGTTTGCACACCAGTACCTACTTGAAGAAAGTAAAACGATACCGGGTTGACTTGGCTGCTGTGTATTGACTCGATGAATCTATCATACAGTTTCGTTCTCTTAATTACTTGGAAATCAAGAACTCACGATCATTTTAATTTAAAGTTTAGATTAAAACAATAAAATTACATTAATTTCTTCTTTATACTAGCTATCAAAGTTAAGAATGAGTGGTCATGCATTTCTTAACACGTGGTAATGTATTGCAACCTCTTAAATATGGACCCAACTGAATTACTTATAACCTATATTTTCCGTTTATTTTAAATATATTCTGGAAAACAAGTTTTTATAATTCAATAATGTATAACATATATATATGGTTGTTCCAAAGGTATTGTCACATAGTAGTACAAATTATGGCAGACACTAAACTATTCAAAGTTTTGCTTTACTTGATCTAAGGGGTTGAACGTTCGTACCCACCACCTGCTACTGAAACTACGGATAAGGTCAATCAATTCAACCCCTATTGAGTGTGTTGATCCGATCTTGATTCTTTTAAACTTTAATTTGGTTCACATAATTCCACCAAATTAATGATAAAACCATATACTATCTTAAATCATTTCAAAATTGACAACACTATTCCAATTTAATATGATATAATCGATCCATTGTGCATTATTAAACCGAGTAAAACGGCAGGTTTGGTTGTGCTTTCCCATTAGCAAATTGAGTAAAACAGATGAGTTTTGATTCCTTTTTAAACCAAGGGTCGAATTTGTGGTTTAGGGTAGGTATGTATATTCTTAATGTTAAATGAGATTCTTGCTAAATGGTAAGTTGCTTTGGTAGCTGCAGTTAAGATCTTGATGTGTAGTCTGACTCGCCTAATTCTTTATAAGTTTTCTCACATTCGATTTTGATACTTCTTTTTAAACAACGTAAATCTAAAAAAATGTTAAAAGAGATTTAAATTCAAACTTCACTTTGATATTGATAATAATAATAAAATTAAAAATTAAAAAAAAACCACAAATCGAATTATCTACAGATTACATCTCTCACACGAGTTGAATTCACTCAAATAAACAATCATAATACAAATCATGAGCTCTATTCAAAGATGCCATCCATCTCATGTTAAGAGGTAAAAGAAACTAAAAAGTAATTATATATTTGGGGAGAGAAAGATTATGATATTGCCGTGCAGGGTTGTAATACCTTAATACACAGACGCACGATGATAACAGGAGATCGAGAGAGAGCTTAGCCGACCCTACTTTGTGTTTGTGGGACCTTGAAGCAAAGACAAATTACGTGATGCCATTCCAAGCACTCTCTTTCACAATTCACAATACCTCTCTTGCTTGTTGCTTCCTTCCCTTTCCTTTTTTTGGTGGCTTCTCTCTTTCTTTATCACCTCTCTATTAATTAAAGTTAAAATCCTTCTTGGTTTTGGGGAAGATCACCACCAATATCAACTTAAACTTTCTTGTAACATCCACTCTATTTTGCGTTTTCTTTCTTTTCAAATTGTATTGCCATTGTACTATTTCCTTACACTTTCCACAAGGTGATTTATATATATGGGGCATTTTGGGTTTGATTCATATATCACAATTGTTACGAAAGTGTGAGTTTGATAAAGGTGAATTATGTATGTAAAGTTAGTTTAAGTTCCACCAAGTTCCACCATAAAACTAAGTGATAATATGGGGAGTATAGCAACGTACTACTTATAAGCACATGCAAGATCCTTTCTTTCCCAAACATGGAATTCATACTTTCAACTCGTATGTTAGTAGGAATGCTTGTAATATGTATCAAACTAATTGGTATCAAACTCACTTTTAAGTTCCACCATAAACTAATTGGTATCAAACTCACTTTTCTGACCTATTGTGAATATAAATTAGCACTCGTATGTTAGTAGGCATGCATGTAATTTGTATTGCCCAAATACCCTTTATAGTGGCAAAGTATTTTTCCACTCCCATAATTGTTTCCTTTACGATGAGGAGCTGTTATTGACACATCAAAAAAACAAAAATTGTTACTATATAAAATAAATAAGTGTAGTATTAATTAAAAAACCATTCTACATCTAAAATTCATTTAGTTAAACTACCAAGAAAACGATGATTATGAAATTCTCCAATTGAAAAATCAAATGGATAATTATTTTCACGCCTATATAAATGTATAGTTTACTCAAACTTTCTCCAATGTTATTTGTTTTTTTTAATCCAAGTGCATTGAACCCTAGACCATCTTATTCTAGCAAAAGTCATTCGCTCATTGCCATGTTTGCTTTACTCACTATTCACGAGAAATTAGTGTGCTGCACAAAAATATTTCCTTTGATCACAGATTCACAATGATAAATTATATTTTCTTGCACTAAAGAAAATGACTATTAAAGTTGTTGAGAATCAATCTCATATTAATGGGAGGAGGGACGTTACATGGACTTATAAGTAAATTGAACTACTTCCCCATATTATTAATTGGTTTTACGGTGGAACCTCAACTTTCTTGATGATATTAAAACAGGTTATCCCACATATGAAGCCCAACCACACATGCTCTAGTAACTCCATTTGTGTCGTCCACGTGTTAGGCCGTGTTAGGCTTGAAAATTCGTCACACGTTTTGTCACACGTGTTAGGCGTGTTGGGAATGAATCCCACATTGATGGGAGGAAGGACCTTGCATGAGCTTATAAGTAAGTTGAGTTACTCCCTGTATTACCAATTGGTTTTATGATAAGACCTCAACTTTCTTCAAAAATGAAATTGTAATGTAATATTAAAATAATATTTGGGCCTTATATTTGTATTTTTCTTTTCAAAGTTTTAATTAATTATAAACTAATTTGTACTAAGGGGAGGGATAAGGGTTTGAACTTTGAACCTAGAACGTAGCAGATTAAAGAGAAAAATTTAACCACCAGAGCAATTCATCACTACCTTTAAAAGCTATAATTCACTTAATTACTAATTTGACCTAAGAGAAGACGTGCTCTATAGGCTACACAATTTAGTGTGAGGTTAGCTTCTGCTATTAAAAAACAGAAAGAAAAAAAATTATAAAATCAAAGGGATCTCATGAATTACTTAATTAAGGTTAATGTGGTTTATTCAAAGGGATCTCATGAATTAATTAAAAGGAAAACTAATGAAAATGGCTTGAAAACTGTGAGTTTTAATGATAAGGACAAAATAAAGGGTAAAATGAATAGTACCAGGATTGACTTTTTAGTGTAAAAATGTGGTTTTTCATTAAAGTGAACAGTACCGGGTGCTTTTCGTTAAAATTCCCTTAATTAAATTAAGGTTAATGATTTAGGTTTCGGTTGAAGATTTATTGAGATGCATTTGTCTACACACAAAGGACTCTAAATAAAACCGTAACAAGTATCAATTCAACACAAATAGGCGTCGAGCTCGATTTCAATTGATCAAACATTTGGACCGGTTCAAACCAAATTGATCAAGTTCTGAATTAGTTATGCCGCTAATTTAGTTATTACTTTTTGAATAAGAAAACAAAGAAAATAGTTGAATTTTCAATTTTTAATGCATATTAGTACATATTTATTGAGAACGGTCATAAGTTCGAAACTTTCTTTCCGTAAACTAAAAATACTCGAACTTACATACTAATGGGACCAAACGGAGGGCTCAACTCAAATCGTATAGATTAGAGACTTCATTCCCAATTTCTTCTTTTATTTAATTGTAAATTAACGGTTAAAACTTAAGGGTCGTATATATACATGAAATGTCATTCAATCAATAATAAGAAAGTCCTGTGAAAACGAAAAGATAAAAAAAAAAAAGAGAAAACCAACAAACATGCGATTTGTAGCAGGTATTATTGTTTGTGTCATATTTTCTCTCTGAAAAAATGATATTTTTACCACATTTTTCTTATCACATTAGTACAAATGTGATTGAAAAAAATATGATAAGTGATACACTACTTGTGTTTAAACCTTCTCAACCAAGTCAAAATCTAGAACTCTTTTTTTTTTTATTGGAAAGAAATAGATTTTTGTTAAAAGCATTGGTTATGCAAAACAATAAAACAAAAACAAAAAAATAAAAGAAATAGAGAAAGCTGGCGAGAGATGCATGGGCCATATATAAACAATTCCAGCGGCAGCGGTAGCGGCAGAGAGACCTGCACGCTCAACAACATCAACAACAACAACCACATCTCTACATCATCACCTCTTTCCCTTCATTTTTCTCTCTTATTTTTTATTTTTTATTTTATTTTTATTTTTGTAAAAACGGAAGTAAAATTAAATGATAGAGAAAGGGTAATTTATTTTTTACCAAAAAAAAAGGGGTAGGGGTTTGGGTTTGGTGTTATTTAATTAATGGTGTTGGTGATGTTGGTATTGGAAATAACAAGCACGAGACTCCCTCTCAAGAAAAGCCAAACCCGACGCGAAGAAGAAGAGAAGCAAAGCCAAAAAAAGGAGAGGCCAAACCAAAACCAAAACCAAAACCAAGACCAAAGAAAGAGTACAATAAGGTGTGTGTGTCTCTCTCTCTCTTATCTCTCCTCTCTTGGACTGATTCGTTTCCATCGCATCTCTCTCTTGAATTCCAAGCTCTCTTCTATTCTCCCTCTCTCTTTCTATATTAACAAAACAAAGCTATATAGCATCATCTTAGCAAGCAAAACAAGGAAGGCCAACCACAACAAAGAGAAAGAAAGAAAGAAAGAAAGGTAGGTGAAAACAAAGTTCCCCTCTCGAGTAAATAAGAAACAGATGGGAAGAAGGGTAAGAGATTGATTTCGATGCTCAACAACAAGGTGGACGTGGACGTGGACGTGGCGGCGGTGCTCGATAAGGTGGAGGTGGTTCTGGTGGTGCTGGTGGTGGTGCCCTCTCAATTCTCATAATTATTTCTTGCTCCTTTTTCTTTTTCTTTTAGGGAGTGAGGCATCTTTCATGCTTGTTATGTGGTAGCGTTTATTGTTCTTCTTCCCCCATTCCCCATTCCCCTCCTCAATAACTTCCCTCTCCCATCTTTTGGACTTTTTACCAATTGCCAATACCAAACCTCTCTCTCTCCACCTCTCTCAATCTCTCTCTCCTCCCATTCATTGGTTTTTCCTATACATAATATTACATTCATTTATTCTTATCACAACCTTCTCTTTTATATCTTCATCTTCATCATCAATCACCAAACTACAATCTAGAATCTTGAATGGCAGTTCAAGCTCAATACCCTTCCAATATCCTCTTGTTTAATAGGTTTGCATTCTCTCCTCTCCTTCCTCTTTTTTTTTTTTGAATTTTTTTTATCATATCCTCAATCAACATGTGATTTTTATCTAATGATCCCTGCTATGATTTCCACTGCGTAATTCTGCAGAAACTCACAAGAAGGGCATGATCATTCATTACAACCACACCCAGGAGGATATCTTGATCAATCCCACATGCTTTTCAACAATGGAGGAGGTAACAAAATCATATCTTCTTTTGTGCCATTCACTGTGATTCAATCAATAAATTCAAGAGTTGCTTTTTTTAAATTAAATATAAAAAAACAAGTTTTAAATTGGGTCTGTTTGTTCAATTCGATCACACCAGGCAACACCAGTCAGCAGCGCAAAAGAGGAAGAGAAACTTCAGCAGCGACCACTGAAGATATCACTCCTCCAATCACTCCCTTCTCTTTGCAACAACAACAAGAATCCCAACCTCCTCAGCTCATCGACCTCTCTCAGCTCCACAACCACCTCCACCTACAAAATCCCAATGTCGTCTCCACCGGCCTCCGCCTATCCTTCGGAGACCAGCAACAACCACAGCAATTCCAACAGCATCTCAATCAACAACACCACCACTCTTCAGCCCTCTTCTCTGCATTAACAGAGGACTTTGCCACCCAAATCAAACACCAGCGCGACGAATTAGACCAATTCCTCCAAGCCCAGGTATTACTTTTTCCTTTTCTCAAGTGGGTTCCTCGAATTCTTCAATCTCATCGGGAAAAAAGAGAGAATTGAATTCAACTTCATGATTTTGTAATTTTATAGGGAGAGCAGCTGCGGCGCACGTTAGCAGAGAAAAGGCAGAGGCACTACCGTGCGCTGCTAAACGCGGTGGAGGAATCAATAGCTCGCAGGCTGAGACAGAAAGAGGTAGAGGTTCAGAAGGCCACGCGCAGAAATTCCGAGTTGGAAGCAAGGGCAGCCCAACTTAGCGTTGAGGCCCAAGTTTGGCAGGCCAAGGCCCGAGCCCAACAGGCCACTGCCGCGTCTCTACAGGCCCAACTCCAGCAGGCCATGATCAGCGGAGGGTTTGCGGCCGCCCAGGATAGCAGGAGAGGGGAGGAGGGAGTAGTGTGCGCGGCGGGCGTGGAGGGCCGGGCTGAGGATGCTGAGTCGGCCTACATTGACCCGGAACGGGTGACCGTGTCGGGTCCGAGTTGTAAAGCGTGTCGGAAACGAGTTGCCTCGGTTGTTTTGTTACCTTGCCGGCATTTGAGCTTGTGTACAGAATGTGACCAAGTGATTCAGGCCTGCCCATTGTGCCTAACCTTGAGAAATTCGAGTGTGGAGGTCTATCTTTCTTAGGGCTCAGGCCCAAGCCCAATGCCAGAAGCAAAGGCCCAGAAAGTGGGCAGACTTGCATGTGAGCAGTGATATTAAAAAAAAAAAAAAAAAAAAAAAAAGAGGAACCAAATATTATTGGCTAAAATAATTTTTTTTTCTTTTGTTTTGGAAAATAATTTGATATTGCCTCTCAATATTTTCATGTTTTACTTTTGGATTCCCCCTCTTGGAGTGAATTACCTTTAGAGGTTTTGTACATGGCCACATGGGTAGTGGCATTTTTTTTTTTGGTGAATTATATTCATATACAAATTCTTTTATTTAACATATATTCTTTGCCTTCCTTTATTTTTCTTATAATTATTTTGTTTATTATAAATGGTGATGTTAATTAATATAGCATGCTCACCATTTAAAAGGGGACAAAAACAAGAGTTTGAATTTTGAAATTAGGTTTTGGATACATGAAGAAAGCAGTAAGAGGTGTATTCTACTTGTAGTGTGCGTGAGGTATGTCTTATGTGTTGGTATCTTCATTACATGACATTACATTCACTCTCAATTGATTTTCACATAAATCTTTCATAACACAATATTTTTATTTATTTATTTATTTAATTAATGGTCTAATCTGTTGTTAAATGGAAATCATATTGCAAGTGATGAATTGTCATAGTGGTTAGAACATTTCTCTTTAACTCATTGCTAGAAAGGCTTGTGGGGTTTGATTTTTGATAGGATTAGCACACAAATGTCCTATTGATTTTCCTTATTAACACTAAGATTTGTTAATTATAGCATATGAAAATAAGGGGTTTTTCCACAGAAGATTGTTTTATCGAACTACTTAAAATGTCACAAAAATTGGGCTGATGTCTCTACTGACCAGCCATCGAAAAATAATTATTAGACCAACTTACACTTATCTAAAGTCTACGAAATTTTATATGAAGACACTAGGCGCATAGAGCTACACTCACACAAATTTTGGAGTTGATTTTCTATTAAATTAAATCGAACAAAAACAGGACAGAAACATATTTTAAGTAGTTCACAAATTAAGAAAAACGAGTTAGGGGAATTGCTATCCACCACCAAATAATAATGCAAACATGTTATGTTTCATTCAAATTCCTATTTAAATTAAATTGAACAAAAACAGGACAAAAACATATTTTAAGTAGTTCACAAATTAAGAAAAACAAGTTATGAGAATTGGTATCCACCACCAAATAATCATGCAAACATGTTATGTTTCATTCAAATTCCTTTTATTTCCGGATGAAGATGCTCAAGTATGCTCAATGTTAGAACTCAATCTATTACTCTTTCTTATGTAGTATGTTAAGAGAATAGTGTTTTCAACTTAACTTAGTCCATAGCATGCAATCTAGAATGGCGTGTTCATAGATTTAACAAGTAAAAATCATTAAGAATGAAAAGAGTTTGAGTCATCACAAGGCATCGTAAGTACTAGCGTTGTCTTACTTATCCTAGAAAGTAGTTCACATGTTAATCGCAATTAACAAGTATTACTCTAGAACATATGTAGGTCCTCATTCGACAAGGGTAGACACACACATATTCATAACATTAGAATCCTAGATATGCTTACTAAGTATGAATCCATAGAAACAAATAAATAATTCATCAATGAGACAAGTAGTGAACCAATTTTCATCCATTCATAAAAGTAATTCAAATGAAATGTCATAACAAACTTGCAATCATATTTGGGGCTTCAAAACAGCCCCTAACTACAAAAAATTTAGTTACACATTATTATCGAATAAAACCAAAAGAAGAGAATGCCAAGATTTCGTCATTCATTTCCTTCCTTCCCCAATGTTGCTGCCTTACCTTTTCTTTTTGTTATATTTTTTTTTCTCCTCCTCTTTGCCGCTGCAACCTGCAGCCTTTTTGTTCTTGCTTGCTGCCCCAGTTTCTTCTCCATAACTCACCCTACTAATAGCCATTTAGTGATGACAATAAGTGAGAGAAAATGGTAAAACAATTGTAACTCTTTAGGTAGCCTTTATGCCCATTACTCCCGTTTAATTCTCATCTTTATTTCCATTTCCTCTAATATTTGAATATGTGTCAGCTGACTTGTTCTTGGCTGCATTAGTTTTGGCTGCTAGATTTATTGGATTTATTGCTTTCAATGCTTTCTTGTCAGTTACAAACTGTTCAGTCTCTTGGGAACCTTTCAATGTTAAAATGGTCATAACCATTAGACTTGTTGGGTTTGATGGATCAAGGCCCATTGTTCTTATTCAACTCTGTTGCAGTTTTTCAATCTCTACCTTAAGTTCTAATTAGCAAGGCAATGAGTGATATGAACTCTTACAAAACAATTGTGAATTGAAACTAATTTTCAATTATCCCTTTAATGAAGATCAGAGCTTCCACAAGTCATAATCGACACCTAGTAGCTTATCAAAGCAACTCCACCCCAAAAATATACCCTGGGCTATAGGCAACCCAATCCCCTAACCCCCAAAAAAAATGCTCCAGCCTTACCCAGTCAATTGAGCCAAAGGAGCCTAACACAGCACCCAAGCCCGAATTGCCTCACCTAGTGACTGGAGGGGAATGACATCAGCGTGGCATCAATCATGTTTTGGATTTTATTTTTTTTCCGCTAGGCGCATGAATTACACCCTGGAGAAACAGCATGTCACCCTACAAGAATTCATGGTTGAGGCCCACGTGCAAGCGCACTAAACTCCAGATTTTGGAGTGATGTGGCTCTTCCGGAGCCGTTGGTTTGAAACAACTATATTTCTAGGCCGTTGGATTTCCAACAATTAAAAATATTGAAATTCAAATCCAACAGCTAGATGATGTGTCAACTTCTAGACACGACACGTGTGGCACAATTTTCAAGGAGAGTGGTAGTGTAATGAGACACCAAATTTAGGGAGAAGAACCAAAACAAACTCAAGATCCTAACGATTGTTTGGGACATAGGTTATGTATATATTTGTGAAGAAATATACACTTGCGCCTAGTAATGAACTAAAGGAAAAATAAGATGTTATCTCATATGGTACCGATGTTGCATGGTAAGAATTAGTTAGATTTTTCTTTTATTTTTTTAACAAATAACAGCGTTAGTGAGTTAAATTGTTAGTTGTTGAGAGCGAAGGAGATCAATGGGATCGATTCTGCACCATAGTGCATAAGCATGATTGCTTTCTACTACTGCGGTAAAGTGCCACTTGTGAGGATTAATTTGTTATCAATGCGAAGTGGGATACTTCCTATGTTACAAATAAATTAAAAATTAAAAATATTTCATAAAAAAAGGAAAGAAAGAAAAGAGTTACTGAGTTAGGTCCCTTTGGGACCTGTAAAGGTTGATGCCCTTTTGTTCAGTGTTGTGCAAGTCACTCTCAAGAAATGATTGCCTCAGTTTGAGTTGGGCCTTTGACTAACGCAATCATGCTTTGAGTCCATATGAGTACTGATAAGTGCTAACCCAACTAATTTTTCTTAAATAATTATACAAATATCCAAACAATGCTGCAAAGATACATATATCGGTTTGTTTAATTGATCTCTTCCCTTCTTTTTCCCCTCTATTTTTTGCAACCTCTTCTCCCTACATATCAATTGCTTACCATGTCTCGCATCTCATTGATTACAATTGTTTGGTGATATGTCTGGCATGTAAGAGCAAGTCCACCGTGTGCTTCAGCTCGAGGGACAGGCGTAGGAACAAGACCTTGTACGTAGCCCGAGTGATGAAGCGCAGCGTGTATTGGCGAGCGAGCCCGAGCAGGCCCGAGCACCCGAAGGCAATGTGACGTGGGCTGACGTCAGGGTGACGTCAACCATAACATAAAATTAAAAAAATATATATAAAATATTAAAAAAAGGAAAAATTAGTATCTGGTCCCTAGTTCTTACTATTCATTGACTAAGACCTTATTAGTTCTCAAATTTTGATTCAAGTCCATTGCATTAATGTGATAATGAATTTACATGTTTATTATATAATTTTTTAATATAAAAATTAGTAATTAATTTAGGATTTAATACTCACACCTCTATTAAACTTCTAATTGATTTTCAATTCAAACATTTCCAAAATAATAACAAATTATATTAAATTAAGTTTGTACCTATTAGTTTATATATATATATATATATATATATATATATATATAAAGATTCTCAATTTTTTAATCTTAAATGTACCCATTCATATAATTTTTCATTTTTTTAATCTTAAATGTACCCATTCTCAAATATATCAATTTGTTATATGTAAAATGTACCCTTTTTTAATATAAAATCCATTCAAAATTTTTAATCCATGTTTAAACTTATATGGGTACATTCTTTTTCGTTGATTTGAGAATGTATTCATGTTTTGGTACAATAACTTTTTTTGTTAATTTTGGTTAATGTACCCATACATATGTACACACACACACACACAATATAATAGAGAGTATAATTTATAATTTATTATTTTTAATCCCATAAATTATGGGTTTTATTTAAAATCTCATTAATATAAACAATTACAAATTTCAATTTTTAATTTTTAATTTAAAAAATATAGTAACTTACATTATTACATTAATGTCAGGGACCTCAATAAAAAACTAAAACCTAATAAGGTTTCAATAAAAGAATATTGATAGTTAGGGACTGCATCCAAAGTGTCCCTTAAAAAAATTAAAAAAAATGAAAAGCCAGTAGGCTTTGAACTCAACGGCTCTCGCCAGAGTTTGTCGCCGAGGTTGATGATACACCCACAGACAAATGGCAGAGACTAAACCCAAGGGTTTCAACTCGAAACACATCAAAAACCAGAAAATAACTCAAGCAATTGAAGTAGGGAAATAACCTCATTTGGGTTTGAGCAATGGAAGCTTGAAGCTCTCGGCTTCAATGGTGGATCACCCAAATGGTGCTCTGATGATGCATGCAAGGATATATTCGAGTTTCTCTCATCAAGGGGATTGAGATTTCAGAGTTTGTTAGTTTGATTTGCTTCGGTTTCGAAGAAGAAGAACGATGAGAGCTCTTGGAGCTGTAGAAAGAGAATGAGAGAGATTAAAGAGAGAGAGGTTTCAGAAATGAGGGGGAAAGGTTGCGTTGGTAGAGAGAGAGAGAGAGAGAGAGAGAGAGAGTAAAAGGAAAAGTGCTTTGGAAAAAAATGAAAAGGAAGAGTGTTCAGAAAAAAAAAAGGAAGAGTGTTTTGGAAAAAAAATGAAAAGGAAAAGGAATAGGAAAAAGGAAAAAGGAAAAAAATTAAAAAGAAAAGTGCTCTGGAAAAAAATTAAAGGGAAGAGTGTTCTGAAAAAAAAAAGGAAGAGTGTTCTGGAAAAAAAATGAAAAGGAAAAGGAATAGAAAAAAGGAAAAAGGAAAAAAATTAAAAATTATTTTGTATTATTTTATAAATAAAAAAATATTAATAATTTATTACCAATTACCAGGATTATTTTAGTGTAGGGGTGGAGATACAAAATGCAATTACTGTTCATTAAGGGATGTTACTGTTTACTGGATGGATTAAATAGTGGATAGCCCTAGAGGGCATTAGACACGGTGGAACTGCTCTGAATTAAGTGGGTAAAAAGCAAAAGGAGGAACAAATTACTTTATTGTAACAGGAACTTTCACTCCTTAGTGGATTTGAAGGCTGGTAGCAAATTAGCAAATGGTGGTGATGACAAGATTGATTGTGATTTAGCTTTTTAGTCAATTTTTGAGTTTGAATTTTTGGTTAAATCTGCAAACAAAGTAGTCAAACAAATAACCATATTGGTTTACAGTGGGGTAGGTATAATCCCTGGTGACATTCATAATTTGTTGGATCTAATTAGTTTATGTAGGGATTGTGATAATTCAGTTTTAGTTCCAACTAACGTATGAGGTTATCCACTACACTGACATGTTGTCCTCAACGTCTTACTTTAAAGAGATGCAGTTTTATCGGACATGAGATGTGTTCGTCGGACATGGTTATGTGGGAACTGGTGAAAGATTTCAAGTAGAATGATTGGTTTCGTGCAAAACTAATCAACGAATAAATTAGTTAAACTAATAATAATAATAATATTATTATTATTATTATAAGTGATTTAAACTAATTGATGCAAGAATATTTCCATTATTCAAACTAATAATTTCATGTGCAGATGACTCTTTATTACAATCTACAATGAGGAAAATAATTATGTTTATGTGTGTGTGTTTGATATTCACCGATTTTCTTCTTCTTCTAATTACTAACTATATAACCCATTAGCTTTTGTCAAAGAAGAAAATTAATAATTTCACGTCATTGTTTTTTAATCAATAAACAATATTAAATCATTCATTTTTAATACACATTACCAATCAATGTCTACGAGTTAATAAATTAATTTTGGTCTCAACCGCTTATGGAATATTTCATTAAGAAGTTTAGGTCTTCATTGATTGAAGGCAGAGCAACATGACTATCATAGCCAGTACATCAAAACATTAGAGATTCAACAAAAATGAAAATAATTCGTCGAAAGAAATTAAATACTGAAGGGGATTTTTTTTTTTTTGTAGAACAATAGCATTAATGAGTTTGATAGTTAGTTGTTAAAAAGAAATGAATCGGTAGAGATCGAACCCGCACCAAGATCATAAACATAATTATTTTTTGTAATTGCAATAAAACGCCATTTGTACGAAAGGGACATATTAGATACTCGGATAATCAACCACTGAAATTTGAAACCATGTCCCCATATACAAGTTGTTGATCTTGGTGGACCACTTATATAACATCAAGAAATCGATGGGCGGTTCACATTAATATTCCCCTTTTAAAAACCAAGAACAATGTCTCAAAATAACAAAGTCCGTGCTGCATCTTAAAAAATTATTTTCAAATGTTGTCTTTGTCAAACAACGCTGAGAAAAGTACCAGGCCCCGTGTAGTCTTGATTTTTTCACCAAAAATTGTTTCATTTCAAAGTAGAAAATAAAAAAAGAGTTTGGTAAAAATGAAATACCCTGCTTATTTTAAAAGCATGTGTTTAGTTGTCTTGAACGTTAAGTTTAGGGTTTATTTCATTTTTCCTATAAAAAACTCTTTATATTTGTTTTTTGCTGTATGGGATATCACATTTGTAAATCTTATCTACATCTAGACTTGGCAATTTCTTACACAACTTGTTAACACGACATGTAAATGACACGAAAATAACGGATTTTGGATCAACACGATAACTAATCGGGTCATTATCAGACCACACGATAAAAACTCGTTAATAACGGATAATTTACAGGTTTACACGAGGATGACACGTGGAGAACTTGTTTTGACACGTTAAGAAAATAGTTCTTTTGATGATTTTAATTTTTTAAACTACTAAAAAAAACTTACTATAAAATACAGTACCCATAGTATATATGTATATATTCTATATTAAATATGTATTATTGTTTATTATTCTATATAAATTTTAAAAATTTAAGTATTATTTAATTATTTATTTTTATAGTTTACTATAATCAAAGAGTGAGATTAAAAAAATTATAAATGACACACCCCGTCCCGAAGGAGGGCATGCTGGCCGTCACGTGAGAGTGACGTAATCATTTACACAGTTCGAAAGCTTTAAAAATACAATTACTAAGATGAAACACCCGAGGGTGAGTCCTACTTTTGTGAATTCTGTCAGAACACCGTTAGATTCGTCGTGGCCACCAAAGCTCTGCTATCTAGAACCTGGATGGGCGCAAAACAAAATTGAGTGGGTTAGTAAAACAAAGTTTTTCGAAAACATTTCATTTAAAATATTTCTAACCCCTCGCTGTAAAACCTGTATACTTTCCCAGAAAATAACATAATAGCATATACCTTCAAATATCTCAAATCATCAATCTTTATCAAAACCAGAAAGTATGCCATGCTATAATGTCAAAAACAGAATATGGATGCATCAATATAACAGGTGAAATAAGGAATCAACCGGAGACCCTGTAGTTGGTCCTGTACGGTTAATTCCTTATTTCACCTGTTATATTGATGTATCCATATTCTGTTTTTGACATTATAGCATGGCATACTTTTTGGTTTTGATAAAGATTAATGATTTGAGATATTTGAAGGTATATGCTATTATGTTATTTTCTGGGAAAGTATACAGGTTTTACAGCGAGGGGTTAAAAATATTTTAAATGAAATGTTTTCGAAAAACTTTGTTTTACTGACCCACTTAATTTTGTTTTGCGCCCCTCCAGGTTCTAGATAGCAGAGCTTTGGTGGCCACGAGGAATCCAACGGTGTTTTGACAGAATTCACAAAAGTAGGACTCATCCTCGGGTGTTTCATCTTAGTAATTGTATTTTTAAAGCTTCCGAACTGTGTAAATGGTTACATCACTTTCACGTGACGGCCAGCATGCCCTCATTCGAGACGGGGTGTGTCAATAAAACACATTAAAAATAAATACATCAAGTAATTTAAAAATACCAAACACATTTAAAAATTATAATAATAAAATTTCAAGCCCAAAAAATGTGAAAAATATGCAAACACTTGTGATTGCATCCTCTATACTTTGAGGATGGGTTGTTTGAATTTTTGAAACCACACAAAACCTCATGAATAGTATTTTTAAGGGAGTTCAAAATAAATAAAATTCATAATTATTAATGTACAAGTCTGAAAAATGTGAAAACATATATAAAAGCTCGTGATTGCATCTTCTACGCTTAGACGAGGTTATATTGTAGTTTAGATTTTTAAAACCCCTCCAAATCTCATGAATAGTATTTTTTATTTGAGTGCAAAATTAATAAAATTAATAATAATTATTGTAGGAGTATGAAAAATGTAATATATGTATATATATATACACACACACACAATCACAAGTAAGGACAAGCTTTACAACTTTTTTAAAGGGGTCAACTTCAAAATCTGACACCATAATCCATAAATCTTAGATTTAAATTTAACCGTCGATCGTCGTTTATGCTTTACTCTACTCACCGAATTTCATTTTTTAGATTTTTTATTATTTATTGATTTAAAATATATTTTCTTTAACGGGTAACGGAACGAGTCATATTACCCGTTTACTTTGATGAGTGTTACACAACACGACCCATTATGAAATCGGGTATGTCACGAAAACGATACGAACACGAAAAATACAACACAAATACCAAGTCTATCTACACCATCTATATCAAATAAAGGTAAAATTCACAATGAAAGTAGCTCTCTCTTTTATGGAAAAAAAATTTAAGTTTAAACGTGGTCTACAAAATGTGGTTGTCCAAGCAATTTCATTTTATAAGAAGGCACCTCCAAGAAAAGCGAGACACAGAAGTAGGGGTGGGCACGCCGATTCAGTTCGGTTTAGTTTCCAGACAGTTTTCAGCCTGAGCCATTTCACTCTTTTTTCTTTATTTTTTATTGGGTTAGAAAAATAACATGAAGTCACATTTAATCATCAACCCATAAATCAAAACTGATGACTTGCACGTTGTTAAATATCTTAGTGGATAGGGTGTTGGGCTGTCACTTATGCGTCCTGGTTCAAAACTCGCTCTTTCCTAAATTAGTAATGGTTTCGAATCCTCATTCTCCCCTAAATAATAATATATATATATATATATATATATTTTTTTTTTTATAAAAAAATCCAAGAAGCAGAAAATCAAATTCTAAATCACGATAAATACCAAATCATAATGGTTATATGAACAAAGCAAATCCTTTTCAAATACCAAATCAGGATGCATAAGATAAAGTCCTAATTATACAACCCAATTCAAAATTTAGAAACTGAAAGATTATAATAAATGCAAAACAATGTCATACAACCCATTAGAAATGGGAATAACAACTCCTCAGTAGCAAGCAATTCCTTGGTAGCAGCTCCTAGACAGCAGCTGTCGATGAACTATAAGAGATATTATAGAGGAAATACAGTCCAAATTGTTAAGGAAACTGCTGAAAAAAATTTAAGTTACATATATACCATCAGTAGTAGGAGCTGACAAGCTTGGACTGAATAGTTTCAGGAGCTCCAATCCTAGATATGCCTTCATTCCTTCTTTCTAGAACATATAAAAATCAGGAACTCATTATAAAATAAGAAAGCATATAAAAAACATGAAAAATAAATATGCATATGTTATAAAATCGACAGTGTGTGCAGTGGAATAAAAGAAACAAGACACAATATTTACGAGGTTTCTCTACAGTCAGTTTGACTGGAGTACGTCCTTGGGACAGCAGTGGTGCTTTCATTATAATTTGAAATAATAGGAGTACAAAGATAACTCTCTCTATTAGTTCCTTTCTTTTTCTCTCTTCCTCTTCTTTCCTCTCTCTCTACCGTGAGTCACTCACCGATGTTTGGTGTGTGTTGCATTTATATAGAAAATATGAGTCGTAGGGAGTAAGCTTTGGCAGACAGCGAAAGACAACCTTTATTCCCACTTGTAGCTTAGTGGATTAGTGGCCAGCGTGGTTATCCACCATATTTACAACACTCCCTATTGGATGGCCACAAGTCTTCGATTGACTCGTTAAAATCTTGATCTATCTTGGATGCTCTTCCTGATGAATATCTCCCCCTGATTTCAATTCATTTAGGCTGATCGTTGATCATTCTGCTTCAGTCTCTTAGCGAGAAGAGTTGCCGAAAGAGATGCTTTACTTGTTGTTAACTTTTCACAAGCTTATTCTTGAACTGGGTTGGAGGGCCTTCTGCTAGACTTACCCTAAAGGTCTGAATTTACTCATTTTATTTGGAGCGGAGTTTGATTCAAGGGTGGTGGACACTTGATCTTGAATCGAACTTGTGATTTCTTCAAGGGCTTCGAGGTTTGATCTTGAATGAAATTGGACCATGAAGAGCTTCACCTGGCAAGTGATCTTCGGTTTTGTCGGGGATGAATCAGCACGTATTTGTTGCGATTATCTCCATATGCTTCAATGTATCATTTTCACTTGCCTTACTTGCTCCCCTTGCTTAAGTAGTATTTTCCCTGGTTTTCCCCAATGCATGTGTGGCATATTCTCTTGCAGTATTTACCCTATGATGTAGGAGTGGAATGCAACCCTTGCATTTGGATGGTTCATCACTTCTTGGTGATTGGAGACCTAGCTCCACCAACAGTTGAAGATGGCTACTCGAGAGCAATACTAGGTAAGTAATCAGGAAAGGTTCCAGGCAGTCGGTTCCTTATCGGGAATTTGAGTGGAGGTTCTGACATATTACTTTATTTATCCTTGTCTTTGCAAGTAAGAACAAGGACAAAGGAAATGACATGGAGATTGCATGATATGAGATACTCTTGCTCTCGTCCCTGAAGATATGAGATACTCTTGCTCTAGTGTGACTTGTTTTGAAGAGATATTCTCGAAGAGGAAGAATACTGAGTATTTCGAGATGCTTTGTTGAAGATGCATTCTCGGAGATGAGGAAGAGTTAGGTATTCTTGCAGGTCTGCCTTGTTATGGAGAACAGAGATTGATGCGAAAATTATCTTAACACACAAATTTAACCCTCTTTTGACAATTGTAGTACAAGTATAAGTAGGGATCGTTCTGGACCGGGAATTAGGAGGGCTTGCTAATAACCTCTAAACTGACTCAAAAACATAAAACTAAACTTAAAAACACTTAACAAGACTCACAAGACTCAAAACAAACTTAAAATACTCAAAACAGCTTAAAACAACCAAATAAACTTAAACTAGACACTAGGAATGACTTTGGACGAAAATTGACTTTTACTTGAATCAAAACACTTAAAAACACAAACTAAAACAAATTTGG
This sequence comes from Malus sylvestris, assembly GCF_916048215.2. Lineage (NCBI taxonomy): Eukaryota > Viridiplantae > Streptophyta > Magnoliopsida > Rosales > Rosaceae > Malus > Malus sylvestris. The sequence goes on from NC_062265.1 coordinate 5,744,526, forward strand.
AACACTTTGAAACAAGAAACTAAATGGGAGGGTTTTGATTTGGATGAAGTTGAAACAAACAAACAAGTATGAAAAACTAGACAGATTGTAAAACGAATGTGAGAAATAAAATGATGGATGGGATAGCTAGAGGCTTTTTCTCCACACATGACATGTATGCAAATAACTTGATTTCCAGTTACTACTTCATTGAATTATGAATGACAATGCCCCAAATTAACCGTGACATCACTAGTTAACTCTCAGATTTTCCTTGTTTTATTAGATTGGATGACATCATTCGACAACCTAAAACATTCGTCAAAAGTTCCCTACATGACATCATAATAGAGATACAATCAAAGATCATTACGTCTAATGAAAATCAAAAGCATTGACAAAGCACTTGCAACTATGACATCGTGTCACTCATGCTAGGAATTGAACTTAACGCGATCGTTTATAAGCGACCTTCACTACATGTGAATATAAGTTTGTAACGATTATGTGAAACTTCCTTATATTCTAGCAACGGATTTATACATGCGAATTAAGTGTCGATCCTTAATTAACAAGTACAAATAAGTTATCAATCAAATAGTTAAGCCAATTGCATTCACGATTCAAGAGTTCATAACTGGAATTTATCAAATTATATTGCACACATAGTCATGGCTTTGAAATCACCCCTAGCCAAGAGGGGTTTAACCACTCATATTTACAACAAAACGAAAGGAAATGAATTTAAACATTAGAAACAAAAGAAAGAAAACACCTAAATGCTCTAACGATCCAAGTTGGATAGCAAGCACGTCCAAGTGCTTTCTATTGGAAATGTGCCCTAAAACCAATCATATGATGATACTTTACGGACATTTCACATGTTAAACTAATCTAGTTTAATATCAAGGGCAAAGATTATTGTTTTAAGCCGTCTCATATAAATGTTATATGCTTAAACGATAAGTCCAAGGAATATGTAATTAGGAGAATTTAATTTAAACAAATTAGATTCATGAGATCATTCTCTTTCGTATACATATCCTAAACGTTCCTGATCATTGGATTGCCAATTGGGCATTGACAGTCCGTTAAGATCAGTACGTGCTATGTCTTCTCTTAGGGAAAGTGACTAGTCTCGAGTCATTGGTGTGATTGACACCAAGACAAGCATGTAGGTGCTCAATAGAGAATGAGTCCACTGAACACGATCAACGAGGAGTTCTCATACTCATGTCACATGAGAACTCATGGTTGGGATAATGCAAAGTAGTCATTTGACCTGAGGCATCATAGTTGTCTTGTGGTTAGGTCCTTGATCTTTGACTATGTCAAAGTCACTCCGTCAGAGGGTGTCCACGGCATAGTTGGGGTTAAGCCACTTAGCCATAGAGGCAAGTAAATGCGCAACAAGGGATCTCTAACATTCAAACCGTTTGAGGGAGAATACTCTATGATATGATTAAGAATCTCTGGCCAAAGTATGAATGAGATTTAGGAAATCGTTCCAAATCATATTCAAGGTAATCATATAAGTAAGAGAATCACATTGGATAGTAGACATGAATAAACTATCAAACCAAACAATGTGGTCAAGAGTATTGTATTAGAGAAAGACCGTATTGCATTGTAATCCTAAACTGAATAGGTTCTCCACCTCTTCTGATTAGCTTGGGTAACCATGACATACTGCTAGGTGTCACTCATGGTTTGTGGAAGCCCTAAACGTGTATAATCACTAAAGGGAGAATTGAAAGTAAGTTTTAATTCACAATCGATTTGAAAGAGTTCTAATCGCCCACTGCCTCACTAAAAGGAACCTAATGGATCGTACACCGTGTAAGGTAGAGATTGAAGAAATAATGGAGATGAGTAAGGATAATTAAATGGTTTAATTATTTATGGCGAGGATTAATTAATATGTTAATTAATCAAACGAATAAAGTTCGTTAAAGACCTCGGGTTAGTTTTGGGCCGCAAGGCCCAATGGGATTTGAATGTCAAGCCCATTAACTCAAGGTGTATGACAACTTGAATAAACAAAGGGCTTAAAAGCCCAATAAACCCTTAAGGCCGGCCAAATAGAGGAGGGTAGTGAACTTGCTTTAATTGCAAGTTTGCCACTCCATTGTGAGGTGGTATAAAGGCAACTTTATAACCATTTCATCCTTAGGGTTTCTTTTGGGGAGAGGATGAGAACACAATGCTCTCCCTTTCTCTCTAAGAGGCCGGCCCCCTTGGAGGAGATTAGCTAGCAATCTCTCATCCTCCAAGGTCACTCCTCTCTTATTCAAGTTTCTCATTGGTGTGGAAAAATTAGAGGTTCTCTATTTTGAGAACTTGGAGAATCTTTTCTACCATCCTTCTCCAAGAAATCGATGGATCTAAGAAGCAAGGAATGAAGGCCCTCTCCTTGGGTGATTAGCCTTTGCTTATGCAAAGAGGAATCAACAAAGGTATAATATTTCTCAACTCACTTTGTTCTTGAGTTGAGTCATGGTTCACCTTTCTACTAGGCTTTGAATTTCATGGGTAATGTTTTGTTTTTGAGTGCATACAAGCATGATTCCTCCTTTAAATGTTAATTGCATGCAATAGATGTTGCTCAAATGAACATGTATTTCACAAATTTTCCTTCAAGTGGTATCAGAGCCTAGGTCTAGTAGTTGGTGAATCCTTTTGGGTTTTGTAGTTCATAGTCTTTGATTTGAATGTTGTAATTGTTACAAGCTTTATTCTTGCTTCTTTGAATGTAAATTTTGTTAGAAAATTTTCCATCTCAAATGTTGTAGATGTAGTTCATATGAGCATGAATTTTGGAGCTAAAATTTGGTGCCATATTTTGGGGGAAATTCGACCAAATCCAAACGGTGATTTTTTGGGTTCATGTTTGTCTTGTTAAAAGTGTTTTAAAATGACTTTTGGAACCTCTAAGTACCCTAGGATGTTAACCCCATTTTGAGTAGTGAAAATTTGAGTTTTATTGAGTGAAAATGTTCATGGAACTCTTATGGGTTTTCATGGATGTTCTTCATTGTTCTTGATGTTCTTACCAAGAACAAAAAGTTTGGTGTTTTGATTCAAAGTTTTTGGTTGATTTCATAAAGTCTTTGTTTTGTGTTGGTTGGTGTGATTTTTTCAAATTTTGAAAAGTGATTGAAATTTGAAAATGTGTTTGAATTTTGTACATGATTGGTACTTCTCTTACACACCAACCCATCACCCACTTGTTCAACTTGCATGACTTTATGACTTTGCTTTTCATCAAAAATCAACTCACACACCATCACTCACACTACTCCAAAACCGGCCACCCTACAAGTAGGGTACTTTTGGGACTTTTATGCAATTACATAAAGTTTTGATACTTTTATGTATTTGTAGTTTGACCCAAAAGTTTACGTTTTTTACGTAAAGGCCCAAAATCACTAAAGGACAAATTGTTTTGTTCCTTTAATGAAGATTTTGAATTTGTTGAAATTTTTGGGTTCTAGTTGTAATTACATGAAGTAGTGGACTTTTGTGTTTTTACAAAGTGACCTCAAAAGTTTATGTTTTGCAATATAGCCCAAAAAAGTTGAGGTTATTGCTTTTTGGCCCAAATTAGGTTGAGAACAAAATGGTTTTGTCTCTTTAAATGAGAATTGGATTTTCATTTCATTTAGCTCCATTTAAATCAATTCTATGGATACAAAAACCAAATTACAATGTTGCATTCAAGTTTAATTAGTTAAAGCGTTAATTAATTAAAGGGTGATTATGAACCTAAGCCTACGATAATTGAGCTATGTGAAAGGCCGTCTCAAATTTGTTTGAACCATGGGAATGTGTAGATTAGATTTTGGTTGTAATTTGATATGATCAAATATTGTAAAAGAGCATAAGCTCTTCTTTACTTTAAAGTAATTTGTTTTGACCAAATGTTGTAAAAGAGCATAAGCTCTTCTTTACTTTGAAGTAATCATTTTCTTGTTTTATTTGATATGCATGAAATTGGAGTAGTTGGGTCCAACGCCCAATAGGAAAAACACGCCTTAATATGATTAAACGCTTAACTAAAATCAATCACCATCCCTAGACCAAGATTCAACACTAGGCTCGTGTTGGATCTAATCAAAGGTTCATAGTCATCCTAAGGCCCTAAGGTAACTATATAGTCCATCAATGAATGCAAACCTTATGTTAGTAGTACCATATACTCTTGCTTTAAAAACCGTTTTACAAGCTTAGTGGGAGTATTATATACTACTAAATCAATCACATGGACTAATAGTTGTAATAGGACCAAATTCTTTTAATAAGAGTAAAATGTATGTTTATATGTGATGAGACCTAAAACCCTCAACCAAACCATTATTAAGTTGATAAGCGTGAGAGTGCTTTGAACACTCTTTTGTGGCCTTCCACCGTGGTAGGCTCCGATCGTTTGTGACTCGTACACCGACTTCACCCTATCATGGGGGAGTACAAAGTGCGTGCTTACACTCATGAGGAGTTCTATATGCATACATGATGTTGTGAAGGTAGGCAACGAGAATAGCCAACATCATATCATTGTGAGGTTGTTCTTGAACCCCTACTCGAACTTGCATGGTGGGAATGACTTAACTAAGTGCAATGGAGCCAACATCATATCATTGTGAGGCTTCATTCTCTAGAGGCCAAATAAGATGGGTACTTGCAGGAGATGCAAATGAGTAAGCGTACTCTCTCATTATTATTGATGCTAGCCAACATCATATCATTGTGAGGTGGGCTTGGTAATGATGAGTCTCCCATACCCTACTAAGAGTTTCCTCCAAAACTCTCGAATTCCGATGAGGGATATGGAATTTGCCAAAAATAGTGGGTGGTGCTATTTGATTTAAAGACCCAGATGAAATGGCTTAAAATCAATCAATTTATATTCGTTATGTATTTATTTACCAATATATTTGCAAACGCTATCCAAAACTTGACAAAGAAAAGCCGAATGCTTTAGTTTTCGAACTTGGTACCACAATCCCATAGATTGTCTTTAATGGCTTGTATATGTACCTAAGTAGTCTCATCCTCGCAATCTTCCTATTGATAATGTATCATTGGAAGAACATGTTAGATAAGTCTATCATAAAGAGGACAACACTTTTAATGTCATAATTCTTCAATTACAAATTGTTGTATGAAGAAGTAAGAGTTGCTTTGAACAACCCTTTGTTAACGCAAACATTAGTGCTTGTTTCTTTGTTACATAAACAAGGAACTTGAGAAGTAAGCACAAGGGCATGGACACTTTATGTGCCATGATTCTTCACTTACAAATTGTTGTATGAAGAAATGAGAGTTACCTTGAACAACTCTTGAAAGTTTGTAATTATGTTTAGAACATAATGGTTGGTTGACAAAAATAGTCCATCAACATGGACTTATGATGATTTTGAATCATTGAGTGTTGAAGTGTTACACCACTTCTAGAGACGGAAACTAGGCAAGGACTTCACCTTTGTGTCCCTATCCAAATGGTTCACTAAGTTTATTGTAAACTATATAGTGAACAATAACCACACGCTCTCCAAATCGTTTGATGTGTACAACACAATTGAAATAAGTTTCAAGAGAGATAGTGGGAGTTTAGGGACCATGACTATTGTAGTCAAAGGAGAAGTGAAATGAAGAAGGCGAAATAACTCCAAGGGAACAAACTTTCTTTATGAAAGGATGGACATTGGAAGGGGTATTTGCAAGAAATGTCTTGCAAGTGTCAAGAACACACCTTTCGAAGTTGTTGTAAATTGTTCTTGAAAAGTTCAAAACAGTTGGTTCTTCTACTTGAATGCTTGATTCCGTATTAGTAATTATGTTTTACAATCGTTGTAAAAGTGTGGCTAATAAGAAGTAGAAGATTAATGAGAGAAGAGAAAGTACTTCACATTCGGAACGTGAATCAAATGTAGATCTCTGCGAAAGCAGACCGTACTTACTTCCTCATATGAACTACCAAAGAAATTGGAAAAACCAAAGATTGTCTTTACATTCCAATTTTGAGGAACTTAATTCCGTCACTATGAGAGATGGACGAATGTTTTGTTTGACAAAACATTGTTCTTTATTAATGAATGATTAGATTATTGTAATCTAATTGATTATCTCTATAGTGGAGATGATATGGTAGTGTTAACTGTTTAGAATATAATGATGCTTAAAACTCAAAAGGTTGCAAGGTAGTGACTAATCCCAACTGAGTTGTGATACCTCTAAAACATAAATTACGAGTTGGTCATAGATGGATGCTTTGGATCGTTAGATCCAGATCCAATGCCTTCTTGTTAAAATTGTATAGAGGCAAAATGTTTGAATCTTTATTCTTTTGGAAAGGAAGAAAGAATCACAAAGTTGTTGAGGTTAATTCACTTAGATGTTAGTGGCACTTGTCCACAACATAATACTACTCATGTTATTTAACATTCACCGAAGATCGCTCTCGGTTGGACTATCATTTATTTTGAATACACACAAGTCCGAATACTTTGCAAAAGGTTTCAAAGAATTCAAGAAATGTAAGTTGATGAGTAAGATGTCTAAAGTATTTACCTCCTTAGATTTGATCCAAGGAAAGGTAACACTTTAGAACAGTTTCCTTGAAAGATATCAAGGAAAGAAGCATCATAAGATAATGGATTTCTCCATTAAGAGAAGAACGAACTCAAATAAGATTTAGTTCGTTGGATGTTATCAATTACCCATATATAAGATATACACTTCTAAGACAATATGATTGTCAATTAGAAGATCTTCCATAATTTTCATGACTCCATAGGATGTAGTTGGAAAGAAAGACAAGTCTTAATCGTGTTAAGATTTGGGGTTGTGTGCTAATAAGCAATATTTGTTTAAAGAATTATCTTGTGGGTATCCTTAAATTAACATTTGGATATCACTTCTATAAACCAACTAACAAATGTTGTTTGTTGGGTAGTTCATTGTAATCCTACACTAGGATTTGCCTAAGATAGAGCAAATGAACGAGGGATAGAACTCAAAGAATGGGTTCTTTGAGAGACAAGATAGTGATCAACAAATATAACAACCTAGTTCCTATACCACAAGCTCCAAGGTAGTCGAGAAGGATTTATAAACTGTCTCAGTTGAATGGTTTGAACTTTATGATTATGTCATAGAGTTACACCTCTTAATTCGAAAGAAATAAGAATGAAAATCCTTATGACTACATTGAGTGTATATACGACATATACTCAAGGAAATGGTAAAGTACCATTTGACCCGGAATAATGAAACCTTTATAACTAATTGGTAGCTTAAAGTGACTACAATCAAAGAGATTGGTTGACTTTGAAGAAACCATCTTTAACGTAGTCTTGGTTTCAATTAATTCGAAGATTGCTAGCTACAACTAAATGGTGATTCAATGTTTGGACATAATATGGGTTTCCGAAACCATTATTAAGATAGTCTTGATAATATATGTCTAAAACTATGAATCACAAGATATGTAAGTTGTAGAGATCCATCCATCAAGAATCTTAGCAAGCTAGTGGGAGCTATAAGCGTCTTATGAGAGAAAAGATCAAATCGTTTGATTTCTCATAAAGATGTAAATGAATCTTTTGTTTACTAGGTTTACAAAAGATTAGTGGGAGTTAATTATGTTCCTAAATTTGAATATATATATACACATATATGATATATTAATTTTGGAAATGAAAAGAATACTTCTTCATTAAAGTTATGACCTTAAACATTCTATAAAGATAGAATGGATATGGGAGACATAGTCTATATACATGGGATGGAAATCTACAATAATAGATATCAAGATATAATTGGATTATATCAATCCCTAATAATAGACAAAAGATGCTAGGAAGTTTCTCATATGATGATAAACTTCAATCAGAAGAACAACTCTAGTGAGACTAGGAGGTAGCTCTTCTAAAAGGGAACGTACCCTTTGACTCCCAAAGAAATAATGCGTAAATAGAATCCTTTATGCATACGCAGAAAGGTGACTTACGTATTTCATATTGTATGAAAAACGTTGATATGAGTTGTACCAAGATCGGTACAAGACGATGTCAATGCAAGCCCAGGATCAGAACTATGACAACTGTCAAGTGAATCCTTAAGTATTTGAGAAATAATAAAGGATAGATTCCTCAAGAATGAGGAAGAATTAGAGTAACGTGATGGAAGCGTAAATGAATTAGATTATGAATCTAATCCATCATTGGATGTTTCTTCATTATGAATGAAGAGATAATCAGATATCTCTTTATTATGACTAAAGAGATATTTGGATGGAAACATTAAAAGTAATGACTTTAGTGTGTTCCATTATGAATGCAAAATATATTGCCATATAGAAGCTTACAACAATGTTGTTTGGATGAGAAAGTTCATTCATGAACTCTCTATTCGGTTCCAACCAGAAAGTGTCTCTAATGTACCAACACTACGACACTAATGGGGCGATAGCTCAAGCCAGGGAATCAAGGTCTCATCATGATCCAAACTCAAATGAGAGACTAAACCACATGATTAAGAATCATGTATAATGGTGACGTCGTTATTCTCAAGGTTGCTTCTATGGATAACATATAGATATCCATTGTCTAGGCCTACTATTCAGCCATTTTTGAAATGACTACAGAAGAGGTATCATCACTGATGACCAAGCTGATTGGCTCAAGTGCAAGTGGGAGATTGTTGGAAATGTGCCCTAAAACCAATCATATGATGATACTTTACGGACATTTCACATGTTAAACTAATCTAGTTTAATATCAAGGGAAAAGATTATTGTTTTAAGCCGTCTCATATAAATGTTATATGCTTAAACGATAAGTCCAAGGAATATGTAATTAGGATAATGTAATTTAAACAAGTTAGATTCATGAGACCATTCTCTTTCGTATACATATCCTAAACGTTCCTGATCATTGGATTGCCAATTGGGCATTGACAGTCCGTTAAGATCAGTACGTGCTATGTCTTCTCTTAGGGAAAGTGACTAGTCTCGAGTCATTGGTGTGATTGACACCAAGACAAACATGTAGGTGCTCAATAGAGAATGAGTCCACTGAACACGATCAACGAGGAGTTCTCATACTCATGTCACATGAGAACTCATGGTTGGGATAATGCAAAGTAGTCATTTGACCTGAGGCATCATAGTTGTCTTGTGGTTAGGTCCTTGATATTTGACTATGTCAAAGTCACTCCGTCAGAGGGTGTCCACGACATAGTTGGGGTTAAGCCACTTAGCCATTGAGGCAAGTAAATGCGCAACAAGGGATCTCTAACCTTCAAACCGTTTGAGGGAGAATACTCTATGATATGATTAAGAATCTCTGGCCAGAGTATGAATAAGATTTAGGAAATCGTTCCAAATCACATTCAAGGTAATCATATAAGTAAGAGAATCACATTGGATAGTAGACATGAATAAACTATCAAACCAAACAATGTGGTCAAGAGTATTGTATTAGAGAAAGACCGTATTGCTTTGTAATCCTAAACTGAATAGGTTCTCCACCTCTTCTAATTAGCTTGGGTAACCATGACATACTGCTAGGTGTCACTCATGGTTTGTGGAAGCCCTAAACGTGTATAATCACTAAAGGGAGAATTGAAAGTAAGTTTTAATTCACAATCGATTTGAAAGAGTTCTAATCGCCCACTGCCTCGCTAAAAGGAACCTAATGGATCGTACACCGTGTAAGATAGAGATTGAAGAAATAATGGAGATGAGTAAGGATAATTAAATGGTTTAATTATTTATGGCGAGGATTAATTAATGTGTTAATTAATCAAACGAATAAAGTTCGTTAAAGACCTCGGGTTAGTTTTGGGCCACAAGGCCCAATGGGATTTGAATGTCAAGCCCATTAACTCAAGTTGTATGACAACTTGAATAAACAAAGGGCTTAAAAGCCCAATAAACCCTTAAGGCCGGCCAAATAGAGGAGGGTAGTGAACTTGCTTTAATTGCAAGTTTGCCACTCCATTGTGAGGTGGTATAAAGGCAACTTTATAACCATTTCATCCTTAGGGTTTTTTTTGGGGAAAGGATGAGAACACAATGCTCTCCCTTTCTCTCTAAGAGGCCGCCCCCCTTGGAGGAGATTAGCTAGCAATCTTTCATCCTCCAAGGTCACTCCTCTCTTATTCAAGTCTCTCCTTGGTGTGGAAAAATTAGAGGTTCTTTATTTTGAGAACTTGGAGAATCTTTTCTACCATCCTCCTCCAAGAAATCGATGGATCTAAGAAGCAAAGAATGAAGGCCCTCTCCTTAGGTGATTAGCCTTTGCTTATGCAAAGAGGAATCAACAAAGGTATAATATTTCTCAACTCACTTTGTTCTTGAGTTGAGTCATGGTTCACCTTTCTACTAGGCTTTGAATTTCATGGGTAAAGTTTTGTTTTTGAGTGCATATAAGCATGATTCCGCCTTGAAATGTTAATTGCATGCAATAGATGTTGCTCAAATGAACATGTTTTTCACAAATTTTCCTTCACTTTCCTTCCTTTCCTTTGCTACGGCACAAGGTGTTGGTGAGTGTTTGAAGGTTTGTTTGTATGGAGGAATGGATGTGAAGATGAATGGATGTGTTTAGATGAAGGTTGTGTTGAAATGGGAGTGAATGATCTAACCAAGTTTGAACTCCATTTATGTTACACACACTTCCTTTTATAGAGGAAGTGCATGGCAATGGAAGGGAACATGGATGATGATGCTCGACATAGGAATCCAAAGGAAGTGCAATGGTGGTGCACGACAATGATGGAAAGGTAAATGGTGGAGTGACACCCCTTTGTGGTTGAGCTTTTTATCCTTTTTACACTAATTCTTAATTCTCTTTAACACATTCCTAGCCTCTTTAGTCTTCAATTTCATCCATTCACCTTGCTCCATGCATGTGTTATCCATTCCAAGCCCAAAACTGCTCCAAAATGCACCAAAATGCACTTTATTGCATACTTTGTCCTTAGAACCTGAAATTGCACGAAAATGACTTTAAACACTAAAATAACTAAGGAATAACAACATAAATGCATGAGAACAAGCTAACTTAGTCGCATAAATATGCTCCTATCAGAGATCGACATATATAGAGATTTTTCAATAGCAGGTAGTGGTGCTGTGCCTTTACTCTTGTCAGCAACTGTGGTGTAATTAGAACAGTAAGATTTACGCGTTTTCAACTTTGTCAGAGATCTTTGAAAAAGTTGCACGCGATATCCAAAAAAACTGAGATTGCGTCTGAAAAATGCCAACGAACTTTATTCAGGAAAATCTGGCTTTTGAAATTCGAAGAATGGTGCCTCTTCGATCTCTGAACGAGTGAATCTGTTGGCTCTTCTTTTATAAAGATATCAATTGTGTTTAAGAGTATGCTCAGAAAGTTGCTGTCTGTAGAAATTTCCTCCTTCTTGCACTTCTAAAATTTTACTTGACCTCATTTTTCCTTCATCATTTCTGAAAATAACTTGCCCATCTAACATTTGCTTAGATTTGAGTCTTAAGAGTGATATAGACGAGCAGCGTCAGGATAATATATGGCGTCCGTCCTTCTTATCTTCTAATGGTTCTCTTATGGTTGGGGACTCTGTGATAAAGAATAACGTAACCGCTACTGTGGTAGCTAGGAATCTTCTCACTCTAAAGGATGACAGGATCCTTTCAAAACGGTTTGATGAGTCGGCCGTTAAAGACTCCTTGGCTCTCAGTGTTCAATGTGCGGGTTCTGTATCCAATATGGGCCAACGCCTACTTGCTCAAACTCGTCAAGTTGAATCATTGATGGCTGAGGTGGAAAGTCTTAAACAAGAGATCAGATGGCTCAAGCATGAGAAGAGAGTGTTACACGTGCTTGCAAATAATTACTCTATGAGCATGAAAAGAAAGCTCAACCAGCTGCAAGAATCCGAAAGTCGGATTCAAAGTGATCACCAAAGGTTCATTGCTAGATTAAAAAACAACTGATGCCTTCCCCTTTTGGTGTTTTGCCAAGTACTGGGGTGCCACATGATCAATCTCCAATGCCTCCCCCTTCTGGGGTACTTCCGAGTACTGAGGCTTCACATAAGCAACCTTTGTGAAGGCTCCATCCTGTTTGTTTGTTTTAACTCATATGTATGTACATATCTGTAATTTCTAGGAGATATTAATAGATAAGCTTTATTTCATTCAGTGTATTGTGCTAAATACAATAAAGCATATACTTCACTAAGATGTGGTACTTCTGGACCAAATATCAATTTATATTTACCCTCACGAAGATAAATGATCATTCTTAGTGTCTACATCATTTGAGTATTCAACTCATAATCTTCAATCCATATGGTTCTTTAACATCATGGATAGGATTCGTGTTGGTAGATTGTTCGATCTGTAGCTCGAGACAATATTTCTCTCAACACTCTATAATTTTTCTTGACTCTTCTGGAGTCTCAATTTAATATTATTAACTCTTCGGGAGTTCTAATTTAATGTCATTGACTCTTGGAAGAGATTTTAGTATGTTGCAACAATATTATAATGATAGTACTCACTAAGGTAATTTATACCATCCATTGGTATAGAGTACATAATTTATGCTTTACCCTTCGGGGGCTTATTTTAAGCAATTTGAATCATTTTGGGATTTTCTACACTTCATGACACATTTTCCTTTGGAATTTATACAGAACAATTTGCTCCCATGTATACTTGAGGATTTACTTGTGGAGATATGATGTGGGCGACTCACAACCCTTTATATATAATTCTCCATTCATATGAACTTGTTTACAAGAGTATAATTTCAGGATGAGTGTATTTCACTGTATTACAAATGCCTAATGTAACCTCCTTGGTTCAACATCTTTTGGCTATTTGTATTATATTCAAATATATAGGTCCATTTTTCCACGTTCGTACAAAATTGTAATGGAATTGTCTTTCTCCATTTTGGCCAATAACTTTGTTGACGAAAAAGAACGAGACTCAATATCAACACAACTTATTGATGATTTTGTAACTACTTATAAAAACCAAAATTACCATTGGTTATTGTTTGTACCATACTTGACCAATCCCGAAATTACTGAGCATCGGTCAATGTTATACCGTCGAAGACCCAGAAGAGTTTCCCTCCAACCAAGAGGCCAATCATAGCGCGACACGTGTCGACATCAGAAGCCAATCATAGTGCGACATGTGTCAACATCAAAAGCCAATCACAACACGACACATGTCAATGTCAAAACAAAGCTAGAAACTCTATTCTATAAAAAAGGAGATCATTCTCTCACAATATTTCCGAATGTCATTTGTACTAAATCATTCAATAGTACTCACAAAATGAGAGCTTGAACCTATGTACTTGTGTAAACCTTCACAATTAATGAGAACTCCTCTACTCCGTGGACGTAGCCAATCTGGGTGAACCACGTACATCTTGTGTTTGCTTCCTTGTCTCTATCCATTTACATACTTACCCACATTAGTGACTGGAGCAATCTAGCGAAGGTTATAAACTTAACACTTTCTGTTGTACCAAAGTCCTCACTGATTTTGTGCATCAACATTTGGCGATGTCTGTGTGAATGACACTTATTCCCACTATCTTCAGCTTTATTAAGTTGGTTTCCACCATTCATACACTCTCTTTTGACCAGGCATCCCTTTCCAACATGGGGAGCAAAGGAAGCCACAGCACACAGAATGACACCCCTCTTGCACTTGGTGCGAAGCAACGAAAGAATGAACAAAAGAAGTTTGCTCTTCAGGCTAAAGTCGATGAGCTGGAGGCTCAGAACAACAAGATAGCGATGAAGAATGAGATCCTCCAAGAGTAGTATAAGAAGGTCTTCGAGATGCTCCACGAGGCTAGATATACTAAAACACACGAGCTCATCACCCTTGTGGAAGTTAACCATCAACTGGGTGCCTCCCAACACGGAGGGTCATTTGCCCTTGACATAGGTATTCCCATTGAGGAGCGAGCTACTTATCGAAATGGCGACCAACATGAGACTTCTCTCAACCCAGCTGCTTCGACCCGAAGCAGGAGAAGTGGAGGAAGGCACATCTTTACAGAAGGAGTGGAAGGATCGAAAGCCGTCTTTCGCGACTGTTAAGACTTCCTAAAGCAACGTCGAGACAGTCCCATCCATGTAAGCTCGAAGATCAATAACCCAAGGGTCTCTGAAAGACTCGGTCCCCTTCCATGTCCTAGGCCGGCTACCAATTTGGGGAAGGGGCAACAAGTCCTAGAGAAACACGAAGGTATAAGGGACTTAGAGATGTTCCGACATACATACCTTGGAAGTCAGTACAGTGAGTCTAGGGAAAAATCACATGCTCTTGATCAAACCTTCCTACTTCCAAGAGGAGATGGAGATTTACGAAAGAAAGCTCCAGTGGTACATGACTCCACTCAGAACCCCCTTGTCCTATAACTCCTTAAGGAAGTAAACAAGTTGAAGGTCGAACGACAAGTGAGATGCCTGATTAGAACCAACCTAGGCTTGGCCCTCTTACAAGGAGGATCCTCGACACCCCCTCCAAGCAAAGACAAAGCAGAAGCTTGGCTTGCAACTCTATATTGGAAATGAGGACTCGATTGAACACCTTAACCTCTTTGAGTCCACCATGGCATACCAGATGCACACCGACGAAGAGCGATGTCTTCTCTTCCCCTCCACCCTCTCTGGCGGAGCTGTAAACTGGTATTGTCGTCTTCCACCTTAGACAGTAGACTCATTTGAGGAATTGAGGAAATTGTTTGTTTCTCAACACATTTTCCAGACTGATAGCTTGCACTATGTAGATGACTTGTACACTATTCGTCAAAAGCCAGACGAGTCATTACGTATGTATGCTGGCCGCTTTAGCCATGAGTATTCTCGTTGTGCCGAGGTAGAAGACAAGACTGCCCTTAAAGCCTTTATGGTAGGCCTACGTGATTGTTTCTTCAAGTACATGATCAATGCCAACACTTGGAAGACTTACTCTGAGGTGATGGCACATGTTTACAACCATGCCTTCGCTGAGGCAAGGACATATCAAAGGAAACCCCCCACAGCCACCCCTTATCAGCAAGTAGGGAGTGGAAGCCAGATCCGACCAAATAAGAAGACCTCAACCTTCCAAACGGCAGCGGTGCCTCCCCCTGCCTTACTTAATACTTTGCCAAGTCAACAGACATATCAATCTTAGGGAAAAAGGAAAGATTTCCATCCTCACCAGTCTCATTTTAGTAAAAAGAGTAAGGGACACTACCGCGATAACCAAGGGTATCGTCACGATAATCCCCGACCCTAGGCAGTCAACATAGTGGGTCAAACACGTGTCTGGACATGCCCTACCCCGAGGTATGATGTATACACACCTTTGAATGCCACATGCGTGGCCATTTACCCTAGCATAGCAAACCTGATACTGAAGCCAAAGTCGAAGCACCCGGATTACAAGCCTACGAAGAACACATGCACGTTTTGCTGCTACGATGAGCATAATGGCCATGACGGTGAGAAATGTATCACCATTCGTGATCATATTGAAGCTTTGGCGCGTGAAGGAAAAATTGATCGATTCCTCCTTCACCTTTCAAGGGATAACTGTAAGCAGCGCCAAGTGAATGTGATATAATCCATAAGCGGCGACACACCCATATCTGAATCTTCCAACAGGGCCATGAAAAATAGTGAACGAGCTTTAAGGTCTGGCCACCAAGTGTTTCATGTGGAAGGCATCAGGGGAGGTAAGTATCAAAAGCCTAACTGGGATCCAATATGTTTCTACCCTGAGGAAGAAAGAGGTATCATCTACCCTCACAACGACCCACTGATCGTGGAAGCTCACATAGCCAACTTTGAAGTACGACGAATCCTGGTAAACACGGGGGCTTTGGTCAATATCATGTTTGTTGAAGCTTTCAGGGCACTTAATGTAGTTGAACACTTGCTCGATCACTCGATTTCCCTTCTGATAAGTTTCTCCGGTGATATCGGGCAAGCTTTGGGGAGCATACACTTACCTTTTACCATTGGTACAGGCCCTTACACAGCTACCATTACCACTAACTTCCTGGTGGTTGATTGCCCAACGGCATACAATGTCATCTTCGGATGCACATGCATCAATGATCTCAAGGCCATGGTATCCACACATATGTTGTTGATGAAATTTCCAACCCCTTATGGCAATGGTTACATTAGAGGAGATCAACTTAGTGCACGATCATGTTACAACACTTCGGTCAAGCAACAACACCTGTCTGTGCCCAAGGAAACCTTTTCTATACATAACCAAGTCATAAAGACCAGCCCAGACGAAGCCAACTTGGATATTCACGGTGGCAACAGTCAACCCGACGATCCTTGAGATGACTCTTTCACCCAGCAAGCACAACCCGCTGAAGAGTTGGACCAGATCGCATGGTGAAGATTGGCACCACTTTGTCACCACCTATTCGGTTGGCATTGAACTCTTTTTTGCAAGAGAACACTGAGGTCTTCGCTTGGTCATACGAGGACATGCCAGGCATTTCTCCCGATATCATATGTCATCGCTTAAGTATTGACCCTAAGACCAAACCAGTAAGACAGAAGCGAAGATCTTTTAATGTTGAACAGTACGAAGCAATGAAGGCAGAAGTTGAAAAACTCAAAGGCATAGGCTTCGTTCGCGAAGTCAATTATCCAACATGGGTAGCAAATGTTGTCCTTGTTAAGAAGAATTCGACCAAGGAAAGTCTCATGCTCCAAAAGGTCTTATGGAGAATGTGTGTCGATTACACCGACCTAAACAAAGGATACCCGAATGGTAACTTTCCTATTCCTCTCATAGACAGACTTATAAACTCTACGAAAGGGTGTGAACTACTGAGCTTCTTGGATGCTTACTCAGGATACAACCAAATCCTCATGAACCCTCATGATGCGAAAATTAACTTAACACACAAATTAAACCCTCTTTTGACAATTGTAGTATATGTATAAGTAGGGATCGTTCTAGGCCGGGGATTAGGAGGGATTGCTAATTGACTCTAAACTGACTCAAAGACACAAAAACAAACTTAAAAGCGTTAGGATAGATTTAAAAGACTCAAAACTAGTTCACAAGACTCAAAATAAGCTAAGAACACTCAAAACTGCCTAAAAACACCAACTAGGTAGTTTCTGACACTAAACACAAAACTTTAAAACACTTAAAAACACAAACAAAACAAGTTTAAAACAATTTGAAAACATAAACAAAACAAGTTTAAAACAATTTGAAACAAGAAAGTAAAGTGGGGAAGGTTTTGTTTTGGACGAACTTAAAATAACAAAATAGATTGTAACTTAAAAACAGGTTTGAAGACAATTTTAGGAAATTAGATGGATGATGGGATAACTAGAGGCTTTTCCTCCACACTTGACATGTATGCAAACAAGTCGATTTCCAGTTACTACTACATTGAATTATGAACGACAATGCTCTAAATTAACCGTGACATCACTAGTTAACTCTCAGATTTTCCTTGTTTTATTGGATTAGATGACATCATTCGACAACCCAAATTATTCTTCAAAAGTTCCCTACATGACATCATAATAGAGATACGATCAAAGATCATTACGTTCAATGAAAATCATAAGCATTGACAAAGCACTTACAACTATGACATCATGTCACTCATGCTAGGAATTAAACTTAACGCAATCGTGATCAACAACCTTCACTACATATGAATATAAGTTTGCAACGATTATGTGAAACTTCTTTATACTCTAGCATCGGATTTATGCATGCCAATTAAGTGTCGACCCTTAATCAACAAACACAAATAAATTATCAATTAAACAGTCAAGCCAATTGCATTCACGATTCAAGAATTCATAACTGGAATTTATCAACTCATATTGCACACATAATCATGGCTTTGAAATCATCCCTAGCCAAGAGGGGTTTAGCCACTCATGTTCACAGCAAAACGAAAGAAAAAAAATTTAAACATTGTAAATATAGAACGAATTACACCTAGAATGCTTCAACAATCAAGCTTGAACATCCAAGAGTTCTTCCTTCTTTCTTCACTCACGGCACAAGGTTTGGTGTAAGGTTTGGGTGGTGATTTGTATGGAAGAATGGATGAGAAGATGAATGGATGTTTATGGATGAAGGTTGTGCTGAAATGGTGGTGAATTATCTCTTTTTTAAAAACTGATCCCCCATGGCTGTTACATACACTTCCTTTTATAGAAGGAGTGCACAGCTAGGGAAAGAAAAGGGAGTGGTGTGTGCAGTAATGAGTGCAAGGATGAGAGGTTAATGAAGCACGGCATGGAGGGTGAAAGTTGAGGGATAATACAGCAATGAGTGCATGTAGGGGACATGAATGATGCACGGCATGGAGGGGAAAGTGAAAGGGATGGTGTAGCAATGATACAAGGATGAAAGTGGAGTGATGATGCACGACATGAGGGGTTAAAGGTGATGAAATGGTGCATGAAATTTGGTACAATGGAGGGGACAAGGATGAGTGCATAACATGGGAAAGGAAAGGTGGTGGATGGTGCATCAATGAGTGCAAGTAGGGGACATGAATGATTGTGCACGTGGTAGAGAAAGGAAAGGGAGGTGAAATGGTGCAGAAATGATACAAGGGTGAAAGTGGAATGATGATGCATGGAATGGGGGGTTAAAGTGAGGGATGGTGCAGCAATGATTCAATGGAGTTAGACAAGAATATTGTGCACATGGTAGAGAAAGGAAAGGGAGGTGAAATGGTGCAGAAATGAGTGCATGGCATGGAAGGGAAAGTGAGTGCAATGGTGCATGAAATCTGGATCAATGGAGGGGACAATGATGATGGCACGGCATAGAAGGAAGAAAGGGAAAGGCGAGGTGCGGCTCCCCTTTATAGCTGGGATTAGGTCTTTTAGAACTTAATTTAAGCGTCCTAAAGTGACTAGGAACTATAATTATGGCTGAAACCTTTGTAGATTAGGATTAGGAAACTTTGATTTGGTCAATCCTTCTTCTTCTTGGATTCATTTTCCTTCCTTGACTTGAATTAATTTTTCTTCCTCTCTTTAGCTGATTCCTAGCATGCTTTGGTCTTCAATTTCGTCCATCCCTTTTGCTCCATTCATGTGATATTCATTCCAAGCCCAAAACTGCTCCAAAATGCACCAAAATGCACCTTATTGCTTTAAAAGGCCTATGGACCTGCAAACACACGAAATTAGCTTAAAATACATCATTAACTAAGAAATAACAACATAAATGCACAAGAACAAGCTAACTAAGTCGCATAAATATGCTTCTATCACCTCCGGACCAAGAACACACAGCCTTCACTACTGATAGGGGACTATATTGCTATAAAGTCATGCCCTTCGGCCTAAAGAATGTAGGAGCGACTTATCAGAGACTGGTCAATTCAATGTTCGCCGAACAGATTGGGAAGAGCATGGAAGTTTACATTGATAATATGTTAGTCAAGAGCAAACATGCTGACCAACACATCACCAACCTATCTGAAACTTTCACCATTCTGAAGAGGTATCGAATGGGGTTGAACCCCAACAAATGTGCCTTTGGCGTAGGCTCTGGCAAATTCTTAAGCTTCATGATAAGCCAACGAGGCATTGAGGCTAATCCCGAGAAGATCAAAGCAATCCTCGACATGAAGGAACAGGTACCTTCAAAAGACATCTAGAGCCTTATTGGCAATGTGGCAGCCTTAACTAGGTTCATCCCTAAGGCCACAGACAGATGTGCTCATTTCTTCAAAGCACTTAAGGGAAGTAAGAAGTACATTACATGGACTGATGAATGTGCTGAGGCATTCAAGAACCTCAAAGACTACATGAGTAAAGCCCATCTGCTCTCCAAACCTGAGGTTGGTGACACTCTCATTATCTATTTGTCGCTATCGGCTTCAGCAGTAAGTTCCTTTCTCATTCGAAATGATGGTAATGTTGAACGGCTTGTCTAATACGCTAGCTAGGCCTTAGAAGATGCGGAGACACGATACTCCAACATTGAGAAATTGGCTCTAGCATTGGTCATGTCTGCTCGAAAACTTCACCCTTACTTCCAAGCACACTCCATCATCATGCTTACTAACCATCATCTTCGACAGATACTCCAAAGTCCTGACACTTCCGGGCGAATGGTCAAATGGGCGATAGCATTGGGTGAGTTTGACATCTCATACCAACCAAAGCCAGTTGAGAAGGGCCAAGCAGTGGTAGACTTCATCGCCGACTTTACATATCCTGT
Organism: Malus sylvestris; assembly: GCF_916048215.2. Lineage (NCBI taxonomy): Eukaryota > Viridiplantae > Streptophyta > Magnoliopsida > Rosales > Rosaceae > Malus > Malus sylvestris. Next base: position 5,764,765 of record NC_062265.1, read on the forward strand.
TGACATTGTTTTTACGCTTAAAGAAGTGGTTTTATTACCCTCGAAAGCTTAGAAAATAGAACCAACAGCCCCAGCATAGAGTTTATATGTTGATGGCTCGTCTAACCAACAGGGTTGTGGAGCAGGACTGGTTCTTACGACCCCTAACAAAGTGGCGATGAAGTATGCTCTTTGTTTCAAATTCAAGGCGTCGAACAATGAGGCCGAATATGAAGCCCTCATAGCAGGCTTATGTTTGGCCAAACACATTGGGGTTAAACGAATTGATATCTTTAGTAACACCCAATTGGTGGTTAACAAGGTCACCAACAACTTTGACACTAAGGATAGCTCTATGGCAGCATATCTGGCACAAACACAATTATTGCTCCAGCACTTCCACTACCAGATCACCCAAATTCCTCGAGCGGTAAACAGTCATGCAGATGTTTTGGCTCGCCTCGCCTCAGCGATGGAAGACTTCAGGTCGAATTGTTGGCAGCACCAAGCACCATGGCTGCGGAAGTGTGCAACTTACAACAGGGGGATAGTTGAATTACCCTGATTTATAGATTCCTTGCTCATGGCACCCTTCCAAATGACAAAGTCCAAGCTAAGCAGATTC